>NC_053396.1:200749709-200924709 GCF_905171765.1 Bufo bufo | reverse complement strand
TCTGTCTATCTATCTATCTATCTATCTATATATCTCCTATCTATCTTTCTATCTATCTATCTGTCTATCTATCTATAGATCTATCTATCTATCCAGATATCTATCTTTCCTATTTATAGGGGGTTAAAGCGGCCCTACAAATGTTGTTCTATTTTAACTAGCAATATACATTTCGTTTAGATGGATTCTTACCAAAATTTATGGGGCGATGACAATATACCCGATGCGCAGATGCTTATCGCGGCCGATGATTTCTATGAGTCGTACATTAGCGGTGGTGGGGCGCAATTGCTTTCAGACGCGTCGCCCAGTATGGCGTTATCTCATACGGACATTTCAAGTGAACCCGATTACAATCCGACGTCTCCTTGCCTAGTCGGTACGTATAACCATCTTAGGCTTTTATTACGTATATAGTTTTAGATCTAGTTATATTTCATGCACGTTTATTACAGACGAGCAAATCCGAGACATTTTAAGAATTGCGAACAGAGCCGTCGATACTGAAAATACAGAACATTCAAGCATTGAAGTTACTAACAACAGCAATTATGATGCGTTAAAGGAGAACGATCCATCGCGAGTTATCGATCTCACAACCCCCTATCGAAATGAAATAAAACAGCAGACCAGGCTAGCCAGAACACGTAAGGATCGCTCAACTTCTTTGATGTTGTCTGTTTTAAACATTATCTATATTTCTAATACACTTTTTAAAACACAGCGCTTGAAAGAAATGTGTATACAATTGATGACATCGCGACACTCTCCGATGCTGCCCTACAAAAGCGGCGCAAGCGGGGGAAAGCGCGTAAGGAACAATACGCATTGCTGCTGTAATATATTTTAAACAATGTCTATAAGTCTAATACTTAATTTTTAATGCAGCGCTGAAAGAAAAATAGCCCCGACCGGTGTCTCCAAAGAGGTATCAAAGAAATCTAACACAACGGGTAAGGCTCCCTATACAGCAGCTCAAAAAACAATGTCTATAACTTTTAAGCGGGTATAAACAATGGTGTTTAATCAAACCTTGTAATTTAAAGTTTTTCAGCTGACGGATAGTAGCGCAAGGGGCAATAGAAATGTTTCATGCCCCGAACCACCAGAGTCGGTCACCAACGCCCGCGACAGTTGGTTGTCTGAAAATCCCGCAATGCCGATTATCCGCTGTCCTGATGCTCGTAAGTTAATATTACACGGCGCGCTGTTTTAATTAGAACCGCTTGATGTTCTTAATACTTACAGCGGGATGCTTGTCTTTAAATTTTTAATAAGAGACATAATGACATATCTAGCTATCAATTTAGCTACCTAGATATCCAGCTATCTATCAATTTATCTATCTATCTATCTATCTATCTATCTATCTATCTATCTATCCACTTATCTATCTATGTATCCATATCCATATCTTAATGTTTGTCTTTAAATTGCAGCCAAAAGAAAAGAAAGCAACAAAGCCAGAACCGTTAAAGAGAGACGACGCTCGACCACAAAACAGCATCAGGAACAGTTTACACCGATAGCTGGAGTTCTAACAACGCCGCGACCGGTTCTGCAGAGTGGTGAGCCAACTAGCGTAATAAATGAGATTACAGCTTTATGCGACATAACACCGGTACCCAATACACAGGATGTAATACCTTGTAAAAAGCGCATCACATTTGATACGCCAGACACATGCAGCAACGTACAACAGATAAGCGAACCCCAACAGCGATACGCACCTCTTGTCCACTCCTGTTATTGTCGGGGTGGAGAGACGTACGACGCGTTGAGGGATATCGCGAAATGTAATGACAAAATGGCCCGCGTGGCATTGCATTTAAAATGTTACGTTAAAGACTCTACGTCTTTAGCGTTTAACAGTCCCAACAAAAATACTGAGGGACAAATACATGCTACGCGTAACAAATGCATACGCCTGATTACGCATCTTGACGCTCTTGAAAAAGAGCTGCTATGCAGAGACTGACTAGTGATGACTGGTGGAGGTGGACAACCTTTTAAAAGCGCAAAAACAACTGTAAGTGCTAGGGTTAGAAAGTTAAAAAAAGCTATAAAAATCTGTTTTTCAGTTAAACGTTCTAAAATAGCTAGAGAAAAAAGGCATCGCAGGCGTAACAATGGGCCGCCAGCACGTCCGAACAAAATAGTTAGCAAAAAAAGACAGGATTGTCGTAACAAGACTGGGGCGTCGGCTCGTCTGAACGCTGGACAAACACATCAGCAACCGCAGCCCGCGCAAGCGGGGCACAGTCGTCCAAACAGCTCGCGCACTAATAGACCTTCAGATACGCAATCAAAGCGTATTCATTCAGGCGACCCACAAAATGGCGACCGTCCCTACAACACGGCTATTACAGACGAACCCCCTGAACCACAAAATGTTAGATCCGTTTATCTAGAACGTGTATATCATCAAGAGCGTGACTTAGCGAATTTTAACAGTACCATGTACACGGAACACTTCAGATTCGCTAACCTCGAAGCCATTCGCTCATTTGTTGACGCTCTTGATGCAATACACGCTTCTATACAGACATTGTTAGATAGGGTTGTTTTTTACGATCAATAATCCGACTATACGCGACACCACCCAAACGTCTTCTGGCCCCACCACGGCGGCCCCTAACAATGATGACAACTAGTTTAAGTGTATTACCAGCTATGCACTCCGCGTTACTCTGTAAAGCGTTAGCTATATTGTCCAAAAATGTTTCGGCTCTAAACCCATCTCTAGAATACCTATTAGAAAAAATCGAATCAAACGTTTCGCCGCCGTCTAAACGTAATTGTATGAAATCACCCGGATCGGCGTCCCGTAAAACCCTATCTAACAATGTCTGTATAGAAGCGTGTATTGCATCAAGAGCGTCAACAAATGAGCGAATGGCTTCGAGGTTAGCGAATCTGAAGTGTTCCGTGTACATGGTACTGTTAAAATTCGCTAAGTCACGCTCTTGATGATATACACGTTCTAGATAAACGGATCTAACATTTTGTGGTTCAGGGGGTTCGTCTGTAATAGCCGTGTTGTAGGGACGGTCGCCATTTTGTGGGTCGCCTGAATGAATACGCTTTGATTGCGTATCTGAAGGTCTATTAGTGCGCGAGCTGTTTGGACGACTGTGCCCCGCTTGCGCGGGCTGCGGTTGCTGATGTGTTTGTCCAGCGTTCAGACGAGCCGACGCCCCAGTCTTGTTACGACAATCCTGTCTTTTTTTGCTAACTATTTTGTTCGGACGTGCTGGCGGCCCATTGTTACGCCTGCGATGCCTTTTTTCTCTAGCTATTTTAGAACGTTTAACTGAAAAACAGATTTTTATAGCTTTTTTTAACTTTCTAACCCTAGCACTTACAGTTGTTTTTGCGCTTTTAAAAGGTTGTCCACCTCCACCAGTCATCACTAGTCAGTCTCTGCATAGCAGCTCTTTTTCAAGAGCGTCAAGATGCGTAATCAGGCGTATGCATTTGTTACGCGTAGCATGTATTTGTCCCTCAGTATTTTTGTTGGGACTGTTAAACGCTAAAGACGTAGAGTCTTTAACGTAACATTTTAAATGCAATGCCACGCGGGCCATTTTGTCATTACATTTCGCGATATCCCTCAACGCGTCGTACGTCTCTCCACCCCGACAATAACAGGAGTGGACAAGAGGTGCGTATCGCTGTTGGGGTTCGCTTATCTGTTGTACGTTGCTGCATGTGTCTGGCGTATCAAATGTGATGCGCTTTTTACAAGGTATTACATCCTGTGTATTGGGTACCGGTGTTATGTCGCATAAAGCTGTAATCTCATTTATTACGCTAGTTGGCTCACCACTCTGCAGAACCGGTCGCGGCGTTGTTAGAACTCCAGCTATCGGTGTAAACTGTTCCTGATGCTGTTTTGTGGTCGAGCGTCGTCTCTCTTTAACGGTTCTGGCTTTGTTGCTTTCTTTTCTTTTGGCTGCAATTTAAAGACAAACATTAAGATATGGATATGGATACATAGATAGATAAGTGGATAGATAGATAGATAGATAGATAGATAGATAGATAAATTGATAGATAGCTGGATATCTAGGTAGCTAAATTGATAGCTAGATATGTCATTATGTCTCTTATTAAAAATTTAAAGACAAGCATCCCGCTGTAAGTATTAAGAACATCAAGCGGTTCTAATTAAAACAGCGCGCCGTGTAATATTAACTTACGAGCATCAGGACAGCGGATAATCGGCATTGCGGGATTTTCAGACAACCAACTGTCGCGGGCGTTGGTGACCGACTCTGGTGGTTCGGGGCATGAAACATTTCTATTGCCCCTTGCGCTACTATCCGTCAGCTGAAAAACTTTAAATTACAAGGTTTGATTAAACACCATTGTTTATACCCGCTTAAAAGTTATAGACATTGTTTTTTGAGCTGCTGTATAGGGAGCCTTACCCGTTGTGTTAGATTTCTTTGATACCTCTTTGGAGACACCGGTCGGGGCTATTTTTCTTTTCAGCGCTGCATTAAAAATTAAGTATTAGACTTATAGACATTGTTTAAAATATATTACAGCAGCAATGCGTATTGTTCCTTACGCGCTTTCCCCCGCTTGCGCCGCTTTTGTAGGGCAGCATCGGAGAGTGTCGCGATGTCATCAATTGTATACACATTTCTTTCAAGCGCTGTGTTTTAAAAAGTGTATTAGAAATATAGATAATGTTTAAAACAGACAACATCAAAGAAGTTGAGCGATCCTTACGTGTTCTGGCTAGCCTGGTCTGCTGTTTTATTTCATTTCGATAGGGGGTTGTGAGATCGATAACTCGCGATGGATCGTTCTCCTTTAACGCATCATAATTGCTGTTGTTAGTAACTTCAATGCTTGAATGTTCTGTATTTTCAGTATCGACGGCTCTGTTCGCAATTCTTAAAATGTCTCGGATTTGCTCGTCTGTAATAAACGTGCATGAAATATAACTAGATCTAAAACTATATACGTAATAAAAGCCTAAGATGGTTATACGTACCGACTAGGCAAGGAGACGTCGGATTGTAATCGGGTTCACTTGAAATGTCCGTATGAGATAACGCCATACTGGGCGACGCGTCTGAAAGCAATTGCGCCCCACCACCGCTAATGTACGACTCATAGAAATCATCGGCCGCGATAAGCATCTGCGCATCGGGTATATTGTCATCGCCCCATAAATTTTGGTAAGAATCCATCTAAACGAAATGTATATTGCTAGTTAAAATAGAACAACATTTGTAGGGCCGCTTTAACCCCCTATAAATAGGAAAGATAGATATCTGGATAGATAGATAGATCTATAGATAGATAGACAGATAGATAGATAGAAAGATAGATAGGAGATATATAGATAGATAGATAGATAGATAGACAGATAGATACATAGAAAGATAGATAGATAAGATAGATAGAAGAGATAAACAGATAGATAGATTAATAGATAGATAGATATATCTATAGATAGATAGACAGATAGATAGATAGAAAGATAGATAGGAGATATATAGATAGATAGATAGACAGATAGATACATAGAAAGATAGATAAGCTAGATAGAAGAGATAAACAGATAGATAGATTGATAGATAGATAGATAGATAGATAGATAGATTAGATTAATAGATAGATAGATAGATAAATTGATAGAATTTAGATAGTTGGGGTATTTGGATGTATGGATACATAGATAGCTAAATAGATAGATAGATAGATAGATAGATAGATAGATTAATAGATAGATAGATAGAAGAGAGATAGATAGACAGATAGATAGATTAATAGATAGATAGAAAGATAGATAGATAAGCTAGATAGAAGAGATAAACAGATAGATAGATTAATAGATAGATAGATAGACGCGAGATAGATAGATAGACAGATAGATAGATTAATAGATAGATAGATAGAAAGATAGATAGATAGACAGATAGATAGATTAATAGATAGATAGATAGATAGATAGATAGATAGATAGATAGATAGACAGATAGATAGATTAATAGATAGATAGATAGATAGATAGATAGATAGATAGATAGATAGATAGATAGAAAGATAGAAAGATAGATAGATAGATAATAGATAGATAGACAGATAGATAGATTAATAGATAGATAGATAGATAGATAGAAAGAGAGATAGATAGATTAATAGATAGATAGATAGAAAGATAGATAGATAGATAGATTAATAGATAGATAGATAGAAGAGAGATAGATAGAAGAGAGATAGATAGATAGACAGATAGATAGATTAATAGATAGATAGATAGAAAGATAGATAGATAGACAGATAGATAGATTAATAGATAGATAGATAGATAGAAAGAGAGATAGATAGATTAATAGATAGATAGATAGAAAGATAGATAGATAGATAGATAGATTAATAGATAGATAGATAGAAGAGAGATAGATAGATAGAATAGAGATAGATAGATAGATAGATAGATAGATAGATAGATAGATAGATAGAAAGATAGATAGATACACAGATAGATAGATTAATAGATAGATAGATAGAAGAGAGATAGATAGATAGAAGAGAGATAGATAGATAGATAGATAGAAAGATAGATAGATACACAGATAGATAGATTAATAGATAGATAGACAGATAGATAGATAGATAGATTGATAAATTGCTAGAATTTAGATAGTTGGGGTATTTGGATGTATGGATACATAGATAGCTAAATGGATAGATAGATATATAGATAGATAGATTCAGTTAATTTAAGTCATATTCAATAAATAGTGAAAGATATTGCTAGTTAAAATATTGCAACATTTGTATGTGGTAAAAGAAAAAGACATTTAGTGATGCATTACGAATTATAAATAATCAGATACAGCTAACATAAGTTATATTCAAGAATAGTGAAAGATTTAAAAGCATAACAGACAAATTGTTCTTACCTTTTAAGTGTCTTAGGCCTTGTTGGTCAATGCTTCTATGTGCCCAAGTCTCTCTGTGATAGCAATGCAGAGCCTGGGCCCTGTTTATATAGGCGGTTGATGTTGTAAAACGATACCCTGTGGTTGCGATTAGCATATTCATTATTTGCTGTAGCCCCCTTAGTTAGCTTATGTTTTATAAGCTTTTATATGCTGATAGTGTGTATATTTTATATCAAAAGCGTATCAACCGTCCCTGAATGGGCTTATCAATAAGCTTTTACTTAAATGAAAGTTGTGAATTGTATAAAATTGATATAAACTCATATCAAAGCCATATCAAATGGGTAGCTTTTATATGACCAGTTAAATGTTGTAAATGTGTTATGAAATGTTATAAAATTACAAAATTTATTTATAATGATTGGGCTTATCAATAAGCTTTTACTTAAATGAAAGTTGTGAATTGTATAAAATTGATATAAACTCATATCAAAGCCATATCAAATGGGTAGCTTTTATATGACCAGTTAAATGTTGTAAATGTGTTATGAAATGTTATAAAATTACAAAATTTATTTATAATGATTGGGCTTATCAATAAGCTTTTACTTAAATGAAAGTTGTGAATTGTATAAAATTGATATAAACTCATATCAAAGCCATATCAATTGTGAATTGTATAAAATTGATATAAACTCATATCAAAGCCATATCAAATGGGTAGCTTTTATATGACAAGTTAAATGTTGTAAATGTGTTATGAAATGTTATAAAATTACAAAATTTATTTATAATGACTAGTTAAATCATAATTTATAAGAATTGATATGTTCATTATAGGTCTTTTTATGAATGAATCTTAATTTTATATCAAAAGCGTATCAACGGCCGTGAATGGGCTTATCAATAAGATTTTATTTAAATGAAAGTTGGGAATTGTATAAAATTGATATAAAATAATGTCAAAGCCATGGCAATGTCCAGATGTTTTAATGAGCATGTCTGTAGAAAAGTCATTTAGACCCGTATCGATTACAGAAATGCATTCTGTGACCTGGGAAATCTTGAATTAAGCAATGTGTTTGCCAGAGGTCATGACCCGTGCATTAGAAAAGTCTCGATTACATGAATAATTACTGTGACCGACCCTAAAAGCCCTGCTTTGACGTCCTTGACAGGTGTCACGACCTTGTAGGGGCAGCTCCGGGGACATAAGTCTGGGAAATCTTGAATTAAGCAATGTTCACGCAAGAGGCCATGACCCTTGCATTAGCAAAGGCTTGATTACATGACCACAGTCTGTGACAGGTCTGGGAAAACTTGATTTTAGCAATATGACGGACACTGCAGTTTAGCAGGCATCTGAGAAGTGCCAATATAAATCCTAATAGCCTGCGATATAAACTTTATATCATGCGATATAAACTTAAATCCTAATAGCCTGCGATATAAACTTTATATCATGCGATATAAACTTTATATCAAGCGATATAAAAAGGGGGCGTGTAAAAGGGGCGTGGTACCTGTCACTTTGACGAAACATATACCCTCTTACTACTGTTATCAATTTGGAAAAGAGTTTGCTGCTCACTGAGCAAGCACCCTATGGGGTAGATGGGGGGAGGGTGATAGCGAGGAGGCTCAGGAAAGTGAGATAGCTAGCTGGGTAACAGTTAGAAAGCAGGGTAGAGGGAAGAGTGCCAGGGAGGCTAGCCCTGATCTGTCACACCCCAACAAGTTTGCACGGTTGGCAGATGAGGGGGATGTCGGTTCAGGGACAACTCTGCCAGTCAGGGGAATGTCTGCTCCAGTAATCAGGGGACGAGAAGAGCAGGGCAGGCCAGACAGGTGCTGGTAGTGGGAGACTCTATTATTAGTGCAGCCAGCCAGTCGCAGGGGCAACACGTGAGGTGCACGGTGGACCGATGAGGGGCCAAATAGTATAACACACAGTTCATCAGTTTACTCATGGTTAGCAGAAAGCCTCCCTGGGCTGGCAGCACAGTGTTGAGATGGACAGCACGAAATCCTCGGGGGCACGCTCTGTGGTAGGAAGCATCAGCCAAGATGGTGGTTGAGGTGCCCTTGATGTTAGGGGTGCTTAGGGTGCTGGTTGCGGCTGAGTTCCTTGATGGTTTTTGTCGTGACGCCAGTACCGTTAATGGTGGTACAACCATAGGTAGTAATAATGAGGTAGACAGTGGTAAGATGCAACTCACAACTTTTACTTTGGATGTCTTTTAGTTGCAGCAGTACAATTATGCAGTCTCTAGATGGTACAGAGTTAATTCTGCAAATCCACTGCTTTAGGCGGTTTAGGTTTCGTGGCTTTGGAGCAATGGGTTACTTCAATGTCAGTGAAACTTCTGGTGAGGTTGCTGGAGGCTGTGGTATCCTTCACCTAAAATGTCCCAAAGGTCCTTTATGCCTGGTTTACGGCTTTTATCCTTTGGATGTATTTGAATCTGTCCTTTCCTCTTGTCCCTTTCTGGGCTAAAACTTCTCTTTAGAGTTGAAGTGTTGTATCTGCACCTTTTCACTCTCTCAGTGTTAATCTACTCACTGATCTCCACACTGACCTGTGGTCTCAACTGAACTCCACTTGTAATCTGCCTAAGGCTCTTCTGCCCCACTAGGCCTGACCTAGATATATATAGTGCAGCATACGGGTAGGTTACCCGACACTGCTAGAATGTAATGTGTGTTTCCCTTTAAGCCAGTTAGGCCTGGTGCAGGCAATCTTTATTCCAGCCAGCAGAGGGAGCCCCCCAGTTCAGTATAAATAGGCTAGGGCCTAGCCTAGGAAGTTCAGAAGTTTCCAGAGTCTGTGCTGAGAGAGACAGAGGCAAGTTCAGAAAAGCAAGAGGTACTACAGACAACAGAGGAGGTACTTGATAATTATAAAACCAAGGATATACGCCAGAGCTAGGGCATTGGGCCTTTGAGAAGAGTTTCTATGTTCCAGGATCAGTCAGGAATAGAGTGCAAGCTGCCTGTACTACAAGTCCTGTGTTTAACACTCTGAAGTCACCTTGCTATATATTGCCTGCATCAAATGTACTGCAACCAACTGTCTTCAAAGGAACTGCGCTTCCATCTATGTCCATGTATGATGACTACTAAAGTTGGAGTTCTGTTTTAACATCACGTGGTTCCTCAATTATTCCTGCTATCAGCAAACGGCGTGCCACCGTTTAATTGGCACTGGCGTCAAGAACATTTCTCATCATTACCTGCCCTTGCAGAGAGTCAGCTGTCTCAGGTTAGTGTCTATTGCACTACTACACCCAGGAAAATTTCTACACCTAACTTGAGTACGCTGCACCTCTCTTTTGGCGTCACGAACAGGATACGCACGCTTTCTAGTGCAAGAAGCGTGAACTTTGTGCCTTATACAGTTGCCCTGTGACCAAAGTGACAAATTGCCTGTTTTATTAAAGTGGACTTTGTGGACTTAAAAACATACCCAAAGTGTGCCTAAAACCTCTAAAAAGAGCTGTGCAGTGTTGCGCTAACAAGAGGAAGAAAATCGCCACACCAGAGTGTGGTTTTATGGACTTTTCAACAACCCTGCTTGCTGTCAGGGAATGGGGACCAAGATGGCCACCGGCCGCCTGGAGTAAAGTTTCCCGCGCTGCTGAGGACCTTCGTGGGCGGATCCCTGCAAAGACACAGAGAATCCCGCCCCTCGTCATCATCGCACCTCCGCGGCCCTGTTTCTTCTACGTCACCGCGTACTCAGGACGTCCGGAGTCTCTCGAGACTTGGCCTGCGCAAGCCCGGCGATACCGGTAAGAACTTGTAACCGGAGGGAAGGGGATTGTTCCGGCCCCTTTAGTCACCAGCGGCCACATCGCAATAAGCTAACATGTCAGAACCGGGAGTTCCCGAGCAGCCGGCCCCGGGAGAGCTTGCGGCTCCTAATCATTCTATAGCCCCCAGCATGATGCCCTTTACCATGCATTACTATTTCGGGGCCCCATGGTTTCCCCGCTATAAAGGAGAGACCCATACCCTAAGAGACTTTAAAGAAAAGTTGCTGGCATTATTCAAACTGTACCCCATAAATGCCGATCAGCAAATGGAAATCCTGCTAGCGCAACTGGAGGGAGCTGCCCGCAGGGAGGTATTATCCTGGCCTGCTACTGAGCGGAGTACTCTAGAACAGATATTCACCCGCCTCAGGGCCACTTTTGAAACTAGGACTGTCTCAGAGATAAAGATGCACTTCTTTGGCTAGAAACAGAAGTCCGGTGAGTCCCTCCGTGACTATGCCCTATCACTTCAGGAGGCTTTAGGGGCTGTAATTCAGATAGATCCCAAAGAGGCTGATAATCAGGACCAGACCTTGAGGGAACAATTTATCAACGGGGTGTCTAGTGAGCAAATAAGGACCCAACTAAAGATGCTGTCCGCCCAGCACCCTAACAGTACCTTTCTGGACTTTAAAGAACTGGCTATAAAAATTCTGGGGTCAGCAGTATCTCCGGAGTTGAGCACCCTACCTGAATCACCAGCCTGCAGGCCAAAACCGCTTATCACTAACCGAGCTGAGGCCGGCCAAGCTGTTCAAGTGTCAGCTACTGATACTATTGCCTTGCTGACAGAGCAAGTAAATCACCTCACTAAAAGTCTAGAGAGAGTGTGCAGAAAAATAGAGGAATGGGAAAAACCCATAATGTCAGAAGAAGAGTTCCTGTCACCTCCTAGGCCGTTCCCACCTCCATACCAAGAGACTCACCCCAGGGATCCTGGGAGGCGTAATAGAGGTCGCAAGAGGCCCGTGTGTACATACTGCAAAAAGCTGGGACACACAGAATCCACGTGCTGGCAGTTAAACGGGCAACCCCTGAGGCTGAGGACCACCCCTTGGGAGGTAGAACACTAGGTCCAAAGGATCCAAATTGGATGCCACGGTATGTAGGATCCCATCCTAAAATCAACATAGAGATCAACGGGGTCTCCTTTGAAGCCCTATTAGACACTGGGTCTCAGGTCACTACTATTCAGCTGCCCGCCTTTGAAAGATTCTGGGACACCAACCAATTGACCCAGCCGCCTGAATCCTGGGTGGAGATTATCGCCAGCAATGGCAAACCAGTAAAGATTCATGGATACTGGGAACCCACCCTGCAGGTGGGAGAAGTAACCTTACCGCAACAGGGGGTGATAGTAGTACAGGCCGGCGACAGAGGAGGACATCCTGTCATTCTAGGCACCAATGTCTTCAAAAACTGTTATTCAGAAATACTTGCCGTATTACACCAGACTTTGCCCACTGCTTCCTCTGCATCCAAGAGGGTGATTCAAAAGACTATTACTGTGTTAAGTGCCCAGCAGAGGTTTGCTAATGGGAAAGGAGAAATTTGTACTGCCAGGATTAGTGATATTAAGCCTGTGACTTTGCCTCCTAATTCTCAAACTCTTTTATGGTGTCGTGCTGTCCTGGGAGTCCAAGGCCGAGATTATCCAGCCCTGGTGGAACCAATCCAGATGGAGGATTACCCTTATGTGAGAGCTGCCAAGTGCCTGGTGAACGTCTCCCAAGGTAAAGTACCTGTCCGTCTGATTAACCTGAGTGATCATCCTGTGGCGCTTACTAAGCATTGCCGTGTTGCCCAGCTTTCTCAGGTGTCCTTCCAAGACATCATTCGTCTTCCAGTGACAGAAAAGCCGCCAGCTGCAGGCAGTGGACGCCCGTCAGTGACCCAGCCACAAGTGCCCTGGTGGGAAGAGCTCCATGTAGGGGACGAGACTACCCCCCAACATCAACAAGAAGGGATCCTACAGCTGGTCAAAGAGTACCACCAGGCCTTCAGTAAGCATGCTACTGATTATGGAGAGGTGAGTGCCATACAACACACCATACCTACTGGCTCTCATCCTCCTATCAAGAAGAGATACAGACCTTTACCGCCTACTTCATATCAGACTGTAAAAGAGATGATCCAAGAGATGAAAGACTCTAATGTAATCCGGGACAGCCGTAGTCCGTGGGCTGCACCCCTGGTCCTTGTAAAGAAGAAGGACGGTGGTATCCGTTTCTGTGTGGATTATAGGAAAATTAATCAAATAACCCACAAAGATGCATACCCACTGCCCCGCATTGAGGAGTCACTAACTGCTCTGGGCTCCTCTGCCTATTTCTCCACATTGGACTTGACCAGTGGCTACTGGCAAGTACCCATGGCCCCTGCAGATAGGGAAAAGACTGCTTTCACTACTCCCATGGGCCTGTTCGAATTCAATTGTATGCCGTTCGGGTTATGTAATGCCCCAGGAACTTTCCAGAGACTAATGGAGCGGTGTTTGGGTCACAAAAACTTCGAAACAGTGCTGCTGTATCTAGATGACGTCATTGTGTACTCAAAAACATATGAGGACCATCTGAAACATTTGGCAGAAGTATTTGAAATCCTTATCAAATATGGCTTGAAGGTAAAGCCATCCAAGTGTCACTTGCTCAAACCTGCAGTAAAATACCTGGGGCATGTGGTAAGCGGAGAGGGCGTGCAACCTGACCCTGATAAGCTAGCGGCTGTCCGTAATTGGCCGGTTCCTACTACCGTCAAGGAAGTGAGGGGTTTCCTTGGTTTTGCAGGCTACTATAGACGGTTTATCCCCCATTTTGCTCAAATAGCTGATCCTATCCAGGAACTCTTGAGGGGGCAACCCAAGAAAAGTCCTAGAACTCCTGTGCCCATTGAGTGGAATGAGGAAAGAGAGATAGCGTTCCAATTGCTAAAAAAGAAACTGACCGAGCCTCCTGTGTTAGGTTATCCAGATTATAGCAAACCCTTCCATCTTTATACCGATGCTAGCAAGCGAGGCCTGGGAGCTGTGTTAGCCCAAATCCAAGAGGGAAAAGAGAGAGTGATAGCATATGCAAGCCGCTCCCTGAAAGGAGCTGAGAAAAATGACCAGAATTATAGTTCCTTCAAACTAGAGTTCCTGGCATTAGTGTGGGCAGTGACAGAAAAATTCAAGGATTATCTAGCCGCCACCCCGTTCATTGCATTCACTGACAATAACCCTCTGGCACATCTAAATACAGCTAAATTAGGGGCCTTGGAGCAGAGATGGGCCTCTCGCCTCGCCAACTATGATTTCTCTGTAAAATATCGTGCTGGACGTACTAATGATAATGCTGATGCTTTATCCAGGCTTCCCACAGAGACAGCTCCTGATGATGTGCGAGATGCTTGGGAAGATGTAGAGATGCCGGCTTTCTATAACAAATTTGCTCAACAGGATCAGGCTCGAGCTACCAATGACAGAGCTGCAGTTCCTTCACCCTCCAGTAGGCCTGATCCTAAGGAAGAAAGGTGGGTGAAACTACAGTCTGAAAGTAGAGTGCTGGGTGAGTTGTTGGACTTCATTTCTAGTGGCAGAGCCCCTGAGAGGATTCGGCGTAAGAGTGCAGATCCTGAGCTCATCAAACTGTGGAGACAGCGCCATCAACTCTTCATACAAAAGGGCCTATTGCTACGGAGAAGCCTAGACCCAGTGTCCAACGAGAGAGTGCACCAGATTCTCATACCCCGACGAGATGCAGGTATGGTGTTGGAGATGTACCACAATCAATCCGGTCACTTTGGGGTCCAAAAGACTGAGGCTAATATCCGCCAGCGGTTTTACTGGGTGGGCATGAGAGAAGACATGGAGAAGTGGTGTCGGGAGTGTGTAGCCTGTGCCTTAAAACGAAGTGAGCACCATGATCAGAGGGCACCACTGAGACCCATTGTAAGTACTCGTCCTCTTGAACTTGTCGCCATCGACCATGTGAAACTGGAGCCTAGTCGCTCAGGGTATACTTATGCCATGACTATTATTGACCATTTCACTAAGTTTGTTGTAGCGGTGCCTGTGAGAGACCAGACAGCTAAGACTACAGCTGAACTGTTCTGGAAGCAATTCCTCCTGCCCTACGGATGTCCAGAAAAGATCCTCACCGATCAAGGACCTGCTTTTGAGTCCCATCTGTTCCATGAACTGTGCCGCTTACACAACTGTAAGAAGATCCGGACAACGGCCTACCATCCTCAAGGTAATGGATTATGTGAAAAAATGAATCAGACCTTGATAGAGATGCTGAGGGCCGTGCCTCCTGAAACTAGAGGAGATTGGCCTAATCTGTTGCCACAGCTCATGTTCACATACAATCATACCATACATTGTTCCACCGGGTATACCCCTTTTTACTTGATGTTTGGGCGCCAAGGGACATTGCCTGCTGATCATTCATTGGACATACACGTACCTGATTGCATTAACCCATTACCTAACACCGACTGGGTTGCTGAACATCAAAGGCGATTGAATACAGCCAAAGCCATTGTTCAGGAACGTATGGACTATGCTAGGGACCGACAGCAGAGAGACTATGATCAAGCAGCCTATGCAGAACCCTTGACAATAGGGGCCGTGGTATGGTTAAAGAATAACCGCCGTACCAGTAAACTGGACAGTAAATGGGAGCGAAGTCCCTATGTTGTCACTGCAATCCCAAATGTTGGAACTCACACTTATGAGATCACCCGGGAAGGCAAGGGATCCCAAATTGTACCCCGAAACCGGTTGAAGCTCTGTCTGACACCAGAACCCAGTGCCGAGAGTTCTGGATCTGAATATCCTGTGTCAGAGTCAGCAATACAGCCCGAGGATCCTATGCAGGCTGTCAGTAATCTAAGATATGACGCTGATCCCATGCATTGGCTTCTGACACCGTGGCTGAACTTGTTGGTGCCCGCTCCAGCACCTACTGTATCTTCACCTCCAGAAGAGCCAGTTCGAGATGCCCCGGATCCAGTTCCCCCTGTAGTGGATATTGTTGTTCCTGTTGTTCCTGACCAAGATCTCACTGATGGAGACCCTCCTGTTGTTTCTCTCTCTTCTACCTCGTTGCTAAGGGAAGAAGAGACCCCTATATTGAGAAGGTCTACCAGGATGACCAGGGGACGTCCGCCAGTCCGTTTAGGAGACTTTGACTATTCTGGTGGTGTCTCCTCCCAAACAGTTGCTACTGGAAATACCTTGCTGGACATTTGTGCGCAAGAATGGACTCCCCCACGTGAGCCCTTGCCTGTGATACATCCACAGGAAACCCCTGGGTAGTTCTGTTATTATACTGCCACCAAAGAAAAATGGACTAACCTGGTTCACCCTAAGTCCGCTGTGCCAGGTCAGCGGCCGTGCCTAAGAAGTAAGAAGACGCCCCTTTCCCTTGTGTCATTTGTTCATGAAGTTACCAATGTTATGTTTTTTATGTGTGAAATAATTATTTATCATATTATAATGTAATGCCAATGTTATGTATCATGTTATGCCGGTTCAGGAAGGCGAGTGTGAGTACGAGGCCTTACTCACGTTAAAGTCTGGGGGTGTGCAGCATACGGGTAGGTTACCCGACACTGCTAGAATGTAATGTGTGTTTCCCTTTAAGCCAGTTAGGCCTGGTGCAGGCAATCTTTATTCCAGCCAGCAGAGGGAGCCCCCCAGTTCAGTATAAATAGGCTAGGGCCTAGCCAGGAAGAGAGTTCAGAAGTTTCCAGAGTCTGTGCTGAGAGAGACAGAGGCAAGTTCAGAAAAGCAAGAGGTACTACAGACAACAGAGGAGGTACTTGATAATTATAAAACCAAGGATATACGCCAGAGCTAGGGCATTGGGCCTTGGAGAAGAGTTTCTATGTTCCAGGATCAGTCAGGAATAGAGTGCAAGCTGCCTGTACTATAAGTCCTGTGTTTAACACTCTGAAGTCACCTTGCTATATATTGCCTGCATCAAATGTACTGCAACCAACTGTCTTCAAAGGAACTGCGCTTCCATCTATGTCCATGTATGATGACTACTAAAGTTGGAGTTCTGTTTTAACATCACGTGGTTCCTCAATTATTCCTGCTATCAGCAAACGGCGTGCCACCGTTTAATTAGCACTGGCGTCACGAACATTTCTCATCATTACCTGCCCTTGCAGAGAGTCAGCTGTCTCAGGTTAGTGTCACAATTGCACTACAACACCCAGGAACATTTCTACACCTAACTTGAGTACGCTGCAATAGGACCTGAACTTTATCCCCATCTAGTGGTGGGATGTATAAATTACACCTAATAGGCCTGTTAACAGGGATTTTGCAGATACATAAATGCAAAGTTATACATTACAACCTAGTGCTTTTAATAATGTAAAAAGTGCTTTTAAGCAGTGCCCACACACACGTAGTGGGACGCTGCATACCCCCATGGTAAAATGTTAGTCGAACTCGACACATTTTTGACTCAATGTTGTATCATCCTGAAAGATATAAAAAAGGAGAAGCATGCATGCATAGGGAAATAATGCCATAACTCACATTCTTGCACTTCTTGTACCTATGAATAAAACGGGTTAGACAAGCATATCTCAGGCAACAATGAATAGCACTGAGGCTCAGGTACGTGAAAGTCTATCTCCGGGTGCGGACTTGAACGTTGCAAAACAGACAAACAGTCCTTTAAAAAGTCATTTAAAGAGGACCTTTCACTAGAATAAAAAATGTAAACTAAGCATACAGACATGGAGAGCGGCGCCCAGGGATCTCCCAGCACTTACTATTATCCCTGACCACCGCTCCGTTCTCCCGGTATAGGCTCCGGTAGCTTCATATGTTCGGCTCAACTGGGTGGAGCCTGCCGGCGTCTCCTTCTCCCAGGCTGTAGAGCTGGCCAATCGCAGCGCTCAGCTCATAGCCTGAGAGGTTTTTCTCTCAGGCTATGAGCTGAGCGCTGGGATTGGCCAGCCCTACAGCCTGGGAGAAGGAGACGTCGGCAGGCTCCACCCAGTTGAACTGAACATATGAAGATACAGGAGCCTATACCAGGAGAACGGAGCGGCGTCCAGGGATAATAGTAAGTGCAGGGAGATCCCTGGGCACCGCTCTCCATGTCTGTATGCTTAGTTTACATTTTTTATTCTAGTGAAAGGTCCTCTTTAAGGCAAATGGAACACGACAACAGAGTATTAATCCTTTTTGTTGAATTAACATGGCTGGATATTAACTTCTCAGCTGCTGGAGCAGGAAATCTCCATAACGGACTGGTGGTTGTCTTCTTGTACTCCTTTCAGATCTCCGAAGTAGCTGTGACTCTTCAGACCTTGCTTCTGGGGAACTTGAGGTTTCCTGAGTTGTAATAACTTCAACTTCTGGTTGAATTATTGAGGTGTTGGTTTTAGCAGGCACTAAGATGTTAAGCCATGGGGTTTTTTAACCAGACACGATCACCAATTTTGAGTGGTTCTGCCTTGGCAGATTGGTTGTAGTCCTTCTGTTGTTTTTCATGGGCATGTCCCATGCGTTGTTGAACAATCTCTTGTGCGTCAATCAAACGCCTTTGGTGTTCAGCCACCTAATCAGTCTTTGGTAGGGGGTTGATTGCATCAGGCACTTGTACGCCCAAAGTGTGGTCAGCAGGTAATGTACCTTGTCGGCCAAACATAAGGTAGTAGGGTGTATACCCAGTAGAACAATGGATAGTGTTGTTGTAGGTAAAAAACAGCTGAGGGAATAAAGTAGGCCAATCATTTCTTGCAGCAGGTGGAACTGCTCTTAACATTTCAATAAGAGTTTGGTTCATCTTCTCACAAAGTCCATTCCCTTGGGGATGATATGCTGTGGTCCTGATTTTCAGACAATTGTGAAAAGTACATAGTTCTTTGAAGAGTTGTGATTCGAAGGCAGATCCTTTAACTGTGAGGATTCTCTCTGGACATCCATATGGTAACAAGAAATGTTTCCAGAAAGCATCTGCAGTTGTTTTTGCGGTCAAGTCTTTTACAGGCACAGCTACAACAAATTTTGTGTAGTGGTCAATGATGATCATAGCATAGGTATAACCTGAGCTACTTGGTTCTAATTTCACATGATCAATTGCGACTATTTCTAATGGTGTTCTGCTCACAATGGAATGTAAGAGAGCTCTTTGGTCATGTTTCTCACCTTTTCCAACAGCACAGGTGGAACATTCTCGACACCATTTCTCAATATCTCCTCTCATTCCGATTTAAGAAAATCTTCTACGGATGGTGGCTTCTGTTTTCTGCATGCAAAAGTGTCCTGATTGATCATGGTACATTTCCAGGATGATTCTTGCATCACGGCGTGGTATTAGAATTTGGTCTAGACGATCCCATGTAACTGGATCTAGAGTTCTTCTTAGTAGTAGGCCCTTTTGTAGAAAGAGGTGTTTTCTGTGTCTCCATAACTTGGACAACTCTAAGTCTGCATTCTTCCTGCGGATTCTTTCTGGGGTTGTTCCACTGGTGAAGAAATCTTGTAATTCTCCCAACTCTCTGCTATCATTCTGTAATTTGACCCATCTTTCGTTGTCTACATGAGATTTTGGATCCACTTGTTGTTGAAGGTTGAAAACCTTTTTCCCTTTAACAGTGATGATGTCTTGGTGGGCAAAGTTGTTGTAGAAGGATGGGATTTTATACCTCTTCCCGAACATCTTCTTGTGAAGTAGGGTCTTCCTTGGTTGGCAGACGGGATAACGCTCCTAACTTGGCGGTGTTAAGATGTGCTAGTGGATTGTTATCAGTGAAGGCCACGAAGGGTGTTGAGGCAAGGTAGTCTTTAAATTTTTCTGTGACAGCCCACACGAGTGCGAGGAATTCCAACTTGAAGGAACTGTAGTTTTGGTCATTCTTTTCACTTCCTCTAAGAGATCTACTAGCGTAGGAAATGACTCAGCCGCAGCAGTGCACATAACGTCAGTCGTCACTGTGTTCCTTCTGCACCGCACTGACGTCACACTGAGCGGTCGGGCACTTCGGACGTGGTGGCGTAAATACTGGGGAAGCGGCAGCTTCGGGGCCCGGCAGCGTGTGTGACAGTTTATTTTCAAGTTAGTTAAATATGATAGATTCTTCAGGGCTCCTTCACAGCAGCAGCGGCGGCAGACCAGGCCCCCTCGCTAATGTGATCTTAATCTTACTGTCTCCTGATGTGTCTGGGATTCGAACTTACAACCTTCATGTATCAGAGGCAAAGCATTTACCCACACAGTCATAAAGGCTGCCTTGCCAATGACTGAAAAAATATGAGACTTCTACTGTTGTAGCTGGCGAAGTGTACATCTATACACATGACAGCTGCCCAACACACCTAGCACTGCTATATCTCTATATGACAGCTGTCCCAGCACACTCAGCACTGCTATATCTCTATATATGATAGATGCCCCAGCACACCCAGCTCTGCTACATCTAATACACATGACAGCTGCACCAGCACACTCAGCTCTACTATATCTCTATATATCACAGCTGCCCCAGCAAACCCAGCTCTGCTACATCTATACACATGACAACTGCCCAAACACACCCAGCTCTGCTACATCTATACACATGACAGCTGCCACAGCACACTCAGCTTTGCTATATCTCTATATATCTATCTACTGTATAGCAATACTTAGAGATATATAGATGTAGCAGAGCTGGGTGTGCTGGGGCAGCTGTCATATATAGAGATATAGTAGAGCTGAGTGTGCTGGTGCAGCTGTCATGTGTATTAGATGTAGCAGAGCTGGGTGTGCTGGGGCAGCTATCATATATAGAGATATAGCAGAGCTGAGTGTGCTGGGACAGCTGTCATATAGAGATATTTTGCACATTATAAGGAGAATCATTTCTACTGGGGGGGCATTATGGTGGGCTTTATTTCTCCCCCATGGTATGACCCCCTAGTAGCAGCACCAGCCTCTCCCTGCTCTGCTATCCCTCTGCCTCTTCTCCAAATCCTTATTATGAAATCTTTCTCATTAGGATAAAACACAACATCAGCTTCACCGAGCCCCCCGGCCAAAGTGTTGAAGTGGCGTCCGAGATCCCCAAGGGCCAAGCCAAGTAACAGTAAGTTTTCATATGAAATATGTTTATGTTATACACATATAGCATCCACTGTGCCACACAATATACAGTATACCGCTACACTGTGCCCCACAATATACAGTATACCGCTACACTGTGCCAAAGGAGTGTGGTTTACACAAGAGGAGGGAGGTGCGAAGTGCGCTGGGGGGCCCTTACAAATATTTGCTGTGGGGCCCAGTCACTTCTAGTTACGCCCCTGCACACTGCATCGCTGTTCGCGCACTCATTGGCGCTGTGGGATTCGCGGGAGAAGGAAGGGATCTCTGAGGAGCGTGGGCACAGAGTTCGCTGAGGTAGTGGTTTTTGGTTAAGTGGTAGCCTAGGCAGCTTTACGTCTCAGCCATGTCTGGTCTGAAAGAAATTGAAAGACTGTGCTGGGCTGGCGGCGCTGCTGTTGCTGTGGGCTGTGGCAGGGCCCGGGTGAAAAGGGGAGAAAAATAAGTTATAAAAAAGTCTTATAAATACCAGTGTGAATGATTGGAGGCCCTTCACAGTAATTATTAACCCCTTTCAAATGTCCCCTGTTCACAGTATTTATTAACCCCTTCAGCAGTCCCCTCCTCACTGAAGAGGGGACTAGTGAAAGGAGTTAATAACTACTGTGAATGGGGGACTCAGGACTGCGGAACTAGGTTAATAATACAGCGCTTTTCCATCCCGCAGAGTACAGTAAAGCAAAAGCGCTATAGTGACGTATTTTTTTTCTTTTGCCGGGCACTTACTGGGAGAGGGGCGTCGTTTATCAGGTTGAGGATGTGGCCTAGAATGTCCTCCTTTTTGGGGTGAAGCAAGTGGCCACCCTAGTCGCGAATCGTAATACTTACCTGTATAGGATAGGACTCAGGAGGGGCCTGGTCCTGTACACGTGGGTGGGGCTTGCGGCAGAACATGGGTGGAGCCTGTAAGGGGGCCCTTGATTTATTTTGCCCGGGGGCCCTGAGGCTTCTCAGTCCGCCCCTGCTCCCAGGCCTTTCTTACTTGCATCTGTGTAAAGATGAAATGGCTGTTGATAATCCGGGTATGGGAGTCTTCTGGTATCTTTTAGGATGCCCTCTCAAAAGTTCCAATATTGGCTCTGCAATTTGGGCAAAGTGAGGAATGAAACGTCTGTAATATCCTGCGAAGCTGAGGAAACTTCTTACCTCCTTCACCGTAGTGGGAGTAGGCCAATTACGGACTGAGGCTATCTTCTCTGGATCCGGTTTAACACCTTCAGAGCTGACGATATGCCCTAAGTATTTAACTTCTGGCTTTAGTAGATGACACTTGGATGGTTTGACTTTAAGTCCATGCTTGATGAGAACTTTAAAAACTTCGGCCAGATGTTTCAAATGGTCTTCATAAGACTTGGAGTAGATGATGACGTCATCTAAGTACAGCAGGACAGTTTCAAAATTTTTGTGGCCCAGACAACGCTCCATGAGTCTCTGAAAAGTTCCAGGCGCATTGCAAAGTCCAAAGGGCATGCAGTTGAACTCAAATAGGCCCATAGGGGTAGTAAATGCAGTCTTCTCGCGATCTTCTGGTGCTATTGGTACTTGCCAGTATCCACTGGTTAAATCAAGAGTAGAAAAGTAGGCTGAAGATCCTAAAGCTGTCAAAGATTCCTCTATGCGTGGTAAAGGATAAGCATCTTTGTGGGTAATTTGGTTGATTTTTCTGTAGTCCACACAGAATCTGATGTTGCTGTCTTTTTTCCAGACTAGGACTAATGGTGCAGCCCATGGGCTATGGCTGTCTTTGATGATGTTTGAGTCTTTCATCTCTTGAATTATTTGCTTGACGGATTGGTACATAGTAGGTGGTATAGGCCGATACCTTTCTTTGATCTGTGGGTGTGAACCTGTAGGGATGGAATGTTTTATGATGTCTACTTCCCCATAGTCTGTAGAATGTTTGCTAAAGGCACGGTGATGTTCTTTAACGACTTGCAACACACCTTCTACTTGGTGTTCTGGTGTGGAAGCCTCTACCACATGAAGTTCTTTCCACCAGGGGGTGTTTAAGTTTTGGCCCTGTGGGAGTTGTTTCTGTAGATCTGTAGTCACACTGATGACGTCTTGAAAGGTGATTTGGATCAACTGTGCAATGGGACAGTATTTGGCTAATGTTACATTGTGATCACTCAAGTTGAGGAGACAAATAGGCACTTTACCTTCAGTGAGGGTTACCAGGCTTCTTGCAGCTCTGACTAAAGGATAGTCTTCCAAGACGACGGGCTCTACCAAGACTTGGTAGTCTTGACCTTGAATTCCGACTACAGCTCGGCACCATAAGAGAGTTTCAGTGTTGGGCTTGAGAATCACTGGTTGATTGTCTCGGATGCGGACACAGCAAATTTCTCCTTTTTCGTTAGCGAATTTTTGTTGCGCACTCAGTACACGGATGGTTTGCTGGATTACCTTCTTAGAAGCAAAAGAAACAGTAGGCACTGACTGGTGTAAAGCTTCTAACATTTGAACGTAGCAATTCCTAAGGACATTCATGCCTAGGACTATAGAAGGCTTGTTGTTATTTTCCTTTACTTGCACTACAATAATGCCTTGTTGGATTAGGATGGTTCTTCCTATTTGAATAGTAGGTTTCCAGTAACCCAGTATTGGTACAGGTTTGCCGTTACTGGCTATGAGACTCAGCCAGGATTCTGGTGGCTGGGTAAGTTGATTTTGGTCCCAGTATTTCTCAAATGCTGTTTGTTGTATGGTAGTGACTTGGGATCCTGTGTCGACTAGGGCAACAAAAGGAACTCCATTTTTTTGAAGTGTCACTTCTAGACGGGATCCTACATATCTTGGCATCCAATAAGGATCTTCTGGACCTATTGATCTACCTCCCGAGGGGTGGTCCCTGACCTCGGGGGTCGCCCGTTTAACTGCCAGCAGGTGGCTTCAGTATGGCCTGGCTTGTGACAGTATGTACAGATATGCCGCCTGGGGGTACTAGTAGGGTCAGTTGGACGTCCGCCTGAATTTCTGGAAAAAGTCTCTTTATAATCAGGAGAGAAGAGCCTTCTGGATACTGGTTTCTCATCCTCAAACAATAGTGTCTTTTCCCATTGTTCTAATTTCTTATGAACTTTCTCCAGACTTTTAGTCAGGAATTGGACTTGCTCAGTAAGGGCAGCAACTGCGTCAGGAATTGTGGCTTGAGTTGCCTGACTGACGACAGGTAAAGGTTTGACAGGGGTGACCGGCTGTGTTACTGGCACTACAGCGGATCCAACTGGTTCTGTTGGTGAACTTTTTCCCAGTATACTGATAGCTAGTTCTTTAAAATCTAGGAAAGCAGCACTTGGATGCTGGGCGGCAAACATTCTTAGGCTACTTTCACACTTGCGGCAGAGAGATCCGGCAAGCAGTTCCGTCGCCGGAACTGCCTGCCGGTTTAGGCAAAATGTATGCTGACTGATGACATTAGTAAGACTGATCAGGATCCTGATCAGTCTTAAAAATGCCTGATCAGTCGAAAAAATGCATTGAAATGCCGGATCCGTCTTTCCGGTGTCATCCGGCAAAAACGGATCCGGCATTTATTTTTTCACCTTTTTTTCAGTCTGCGCATGCGCATAGCGGAAGGACGGATCCGGCATTCCGGTATTCTGAATGCCGGATCCGGCACTAATACATTCCTATGGAAAAAAATTCAGGCATTCAGGCAAGTCTTCAGTTTTTTTAGCCGGAGATAAAACCGTAGCATGCTATGGTTTTCTCTTTTGCCTGATCAGTCAAAACGACTGAACTGAAGACATCCTGATGCAAACTGAACGGATTACTCTCCATTCAGAATGCATGGGGATAAAACTGATCAGTTCTTTTCCGGTATAGAGCCCCTGTGACGGAACTCAATGCTGGAAAAGAACAACGCAAGTGTGAAAGTAGCCTTAGGCCTCTTTCACACTTGCGTTGTTGGGATCCGGCATGCACTTCCGTTGCCGGAGGTGCCTGCCGGATCCGGAAAAACGCAAGTGTACTGAAAGCATTTGAAGACGGAACCGTCTTCCAAATGCTTTCAGTGTTACTATGGCACCCAGGACGCTATTAAGGTCCTGGTTGCCATAGTAGTAGTGGGGAGCGGGGGAGCAGTATACTTACAGTCCGTGCGGCTCCCGGGGCGCTCCAGAATGACGTCAGAGCGCCCCATGCGCATGGATGACGTGATCCATGCGATCACGTGATCCATGCGCTTGGGGCGCCCTGACGTCACTCTGGAGCGCCCGGGGAGCCGCACGGACGGTAAGTACACTGCTCCCCCGCTCCCCACTACACTTACCATGGCTGTCAGGACTTTAGCGTCCCGGCAGCCATGGTAACCACTCTGAAAAAGCTAAATGTCGGCTCCGGCAATACGCCGAAACGACGTTTAGCTTAAGGCCGGATCCGGATCAATGCCTTCCAATGGGCATTAATTCCGGATCCGGCCTTGCGGCAAGTGTTCAGGATTTTTGGCCGGAGCAAAAAGCGCAGCATGCTGCGGTATTTTCTCCGGCCAACAAACGTTCCGTACCGGAACTGAAGACATCCTGATGCATCCTGAACGGATTACTCTCCATTCAGAATGCATTAGGATAATCCTGATCAGGATTCTTCCGGCATAGAGCCCCGACGACGGAACTCTATGCCGGAAGACAAGAACGCAGGTGTGAAAGAGCCCTTAGTTGGCTCTTTAAATTGTCTGTATTAACACCTTCAATAAACTTCTCTTTCAGGGTTTTGTCCTGATTCTCTGCCTCACGGGGGTCTACTTGTACAACAGCTCTAAGGGCTTCCTGTAAAGATAATGCAAAGTCTCTGAGTGACTCACCCGTTTGCTGTTTTTTTACTGAAGAACCTCATCTTGACTTCTGACACGGTCCTGGGTTCAAAGGTGGTGTAGAGACGTTCAAATATCTGCTCCAGTGTCCTCCTTTCTGAGCTTGGTTAGGATTTCACTTCTCTGAGAGCAGCTCCTTCCAATTGCGCAAGGAGAATCTCCATCTGCTGTTCTGGGGATACAGGGTACAACCTGAACACAGCAAGCAATTTTTCTTTAAAGTCCCTTAAAGTGTGAATTTTACCAGAATAACGTGGGAACCAGGGGGCCCCAAAATAATAAGGCATAGTCAAAGGCATTAAACTTGGTGCTGCAGCAGTTGGCATTGCGCTAGGACCGGCTGCAGCTGCCGCAGGGGGTCCGCTGAGGTCAGCCTGCACGTTATCCTCTTGCACAGACATGCTGACAATAGGTTGATCACAGTCAGATAGGTTAATTATGGCTTTCAATACTTTTGGTTTAACGTTGCTATGGGCGACCGCTATCTTACAGTGTATGGCCCTTTAAATATTTGATGCTGACTAAATACAACACTCAGGCAGCGCTTGTTTGGGTTCTTGATAGCGCTCCTGGCTAGCGGTGCTTCACTCTGAGGTGGCAATAGTAAATTACAATCTGCGGTAGTTACTTGGGGGCAGACAGGCAATGCGATGCGATCCGGAAGCTTGCCGGTGTAAATCTCGTGATACCTCTGGGGATGCACGCACGTCACACTGTCCTCCCGTGCGCGGCATCTCCCTTTGATGTGGCCACAAGCAGAGGAGGCGGCGCTGCGCTTGCATGCAGGGCCGGCCTCTCAGAACCCACACAGTACAGGTAGGATGGGCTTTGACCGGGCAATTTTGTATAAAGGGACGGCACACTGGTTTTCCCGCTCTGCAGGGGGTGTCGCCAACTTGCACACAGTGATGGCGCAGTATTATTTTTCAAATCGGAGCTCCGGCGGCCATATTAATTGAACAGTAACTGTCTATTCACTGACAGCAAGCAGTTATAGTGACACACAAATGTTGAATTTTTCCACTTTTGACACTGCGATTTTGATGCTGGGGACTAGTATAGCACCTCCATATACTTTGCAATCAGTTTGAACAGTTCTGGACCCCAAAACAGCGCACAATAAGCAAAAAGTCTCTCAATCAGATAAAAGGGGCTTATTCACATGCGACAGTCTCTCAAATATGGCGCAGGGGTTAATATCCTGTTCGTGACGCCAATAAAAAGTTATGCAGCCAGCCAGTCGCAGGGGCAACACGTGAGGTGCACGGTGGACCGATGAGGGGCCAAATGGTATAACACACAGTTCATCAGTTTACTCACGGTTAGCAGAGAGCCTCCCTGGGCTGGCAGCACAGTGTTGAGGTGGACAGCATGAAATCCTCCGGGGCACGCTCTGTGGTAGGAAGCTTGAGCCAAGATGGTGGTTGAGGTGCCCTTGATGTTAGGGGTGCTTAGGGCTTTTATCCTTTGGATGAATTTGAATCTGTCCTTTCCTCTTGTCCCTTTCTGGGCTAAACCTTCTCTTTAGTGCTGGATCTGCACCTTTCCACTCTCTCAGTGTTAATCTACTCACTGATCTTCACACTGGCCTGTGGTCTCAACTGAACTCCACTCTTAATCTGCCTAAAGCTCTCCTGTCCCACTAGGCCTGACCTGGATATATATAGGACCTGAACTTTATCCCCATCTAGTGGTGGGATGTTTAAATTACGCCTAACAGGGATTTTGCAGATACATAAATGCAAAGTTATACAGTTGCAAGAAAAAGTATGTGAACTCTTTGGAATGATATGGATTTCTGCACAAATTGGTCATAAAATGTGATCTGATCTTCATCTAAGTCACAACAATAGACAATCACAGTCTGCTTAAACTGATAACACACAAAGAATTAAATGTTACCATGTTTTTATTGAACACACCATGTAAACATTAACAGTGTAGGTGGAAAAAGTATGTGAACCCCTAGACTAATGACATCTCCAAGAGCTAATTGGAGTGAGGTGTCAGCCAACTGGAGTCCAATCAATGAGATGAGATTGGAGGTGTTGGTTACAGCTGCCCTGCCCTATAAAAACACACACCAGTTCTGGGTTTGCTTTTCACAAGAAGCATTGCCTGATGTGAATGATGCCTCACACAAAAGAGCTCTCTGAAGACTTATGATTAAGAATTGTTGACTTGCATAAAGCTGGAAAGGTTATAAAAGTATCTCCAAAAGCCTTGCTGTTCATCAGTCCACGGTAAGACAAATTGTCTATAAATGGAGAAAGTTCAGCCCTGCTGCTACTCTCCCTAGGAGTGGCCGTCCGGTAAAGATGACTGCAAGAGCACAGCGCAGACTGCTCAATGAGGTGAAGAAGAATCCTAGAGTGTCAGCTAAAGACTTACAAAAGTCTCTGGCATATGCTAACATCCCTGTTAGCGAATCAACGATACGTAAAACACTAAACAAGAATGGATTTCATGGGAGGATATCACAGAGGAAGCCACTGCTGTCCAAAAAAAACCCATTGCTGCACGTTTACAGTTTGCACAAGAGCACCTGGATGTTCCACAGCAGTACTGGCAAAATATTCTGTGGACACATGAAACCAAAGTTGAGTTGTTTGGAAGAAACACACAACACTATGTGTGGAGAAAAAGAGGCACAGCACACCAACATCAAAACCTCATCCCAATTGTGAAGTATGGTGGTGGGGGCATCATGGTTTGGGGCTGGTTTGCTGCGTCAGGGCCTGGAAGGATTGCTAGCATCGAAGGAAAAATGAATTCCCAAGTTTATCAAGACATTTTGCAGAAGAACTTAAGGCCATCTGTCCACCAGCTGAAGCTCAATAGAAGATGGGTGTTGCAACAGGACAACGACCCAAAGCATAGAAGTAAATCAACAACAGACTGGCTTAAACAGAAGAAAATATGCCTTCTGGAGTGGCCCTGTCAGAGTCCTGTCCTCAACCCGATTGAGATGCTGTGCCATGACCTCAAGAAAGCGATTCACACCAGACATCCCAAGAATATTGCTGAACTGAAACAGTTCTGTAAAGAGGAATGGTCAAGAATTACTCCTGACCGTTGTGCACGTCTGATCTGCAACTACAGGAAACGTTTGGTTGAAGTTATTGCTGCCAAAGGAGGTTCAACCAGTTATTAAATACAAGGGTTCACATACTTTTTCCACCTGTACTGTGAATGTTTACATGGTGTGTTCAATAAAAACATGGTAACATTTAATTCTTTGTGTGTTATTAGATTAAGCAGACTGTGATTGTCTATTGTTGTGACTTAGATGAAGATCAGATCACATTTTATGACCAATTAGTGCAGAAATCCATATCATTCCAAAGGGTTTACATACTTTTTCTTGCAACTGTACATTACAACCTAGTGCTTTTATTAATGTAAAAAGTGCTTTTAAGCAGTGCCCACACACACATTGTATTAGGGGTACAGATAGGGCAATCTGTCACAAAGACCGGGATCGTCTAACGGTGTGTTGTCTTCCTGGCGCTCGAGTTCGACACATTGAGGATCGGGTTGACAGATTAATGGGAGGGGCTGGAGAAGATCCAGCGGTCATTGTCCATATCGGAACCAATGACAAAGTTAGAGGCAGGTGGGGCGTCCTTAAAAATGATTTTAGGGATTTAGATCAAAAGCTTAGGGCTTTCTGAAATATTACATGTACCACGAGCCACACAAGAAAGGCAGCGGGAGATTAGGGAAGTTAACAAGTGGTTCAAGAACTGGTGTAGGAAGGAGGGGTTTGGGTTCCTGGAGAACTGGGCCCACTTCTCTGTCACCTACAGGCTCTATCGTAGGGATGGGCTGCACCTCAATGGGGAAGGGGCAGCTGTGTTAGGGGAGAAGATGGCTAGAAGGTTGGAGGAGTGTTTAAACTAGGGACTGGGGGAGGGTAATTACATTATAGGATGTAAAGATAGAGACCGGAGGCAAGGTAATGGGACTGAGGGAGGAATGGAAGGAGGGACTATAACAGTTCAGAAGGAAAGGTGTAGGGTATAAAATATACATAAACCTCTTAAATGTATGTATACTAATGCCAGAAGCCTGACTAATAAAACAGGGTAACTGGAATTAGTGATGTGTGAGGAGAACTATGACATAGCGGGAATAACTGAGACATGGCTGGATGATAGCTATGACTGGGCAGTTAATGTACAGGGTTACAGTCTGTTTAGAAAGGATCGTCAAAACCGGAGAGGGGGAGGGGTCTGCCTTTATGTAAAGTCCTGTCTAAAGCCCACAATCCGAGAAGATATAAGTGAGGGACATGAACATGTGGAGTCAATGTGGGTAGAAATACATGGAGGCAAAAATAATAATAAATTACTAATAGGAGTTTATTATAAACCACCTAATATATCGGAGTCCACAGAAAATCTACTACTAAACGAGACAGACGAGGCAGCAGATCATAATGAGGTGGTTATTATGGGGGACTTCAATTACCGAGATATAGACTGGGAAACTGAAACCTGTACATCTCATAAAGGAAACAGGTTCTTGGCAATAACCAAAAACAATTACCTTTCCGAACTGGTTCAGAATCCGACTAGAGGGATGGCCATACTGGACTTAGTATTAACCAATAGACCTGACAGAACAACAGACGTGCAGGTTGGGGGACACCTGCGAAATAGTGATCATAAAGTAATAACCTTCCAATTGTCCTTCAAACGAGCGTTTCTACAGAGAGGAACAAAAATACCAAACTTCAAAATAGCAAAATTTAGCTAACTAAGAGAGGCCATAGGCCAAACTAACTGGGACAAAGTCCTCAAAAATAAAAATACCACCACAAAATGGGATATTTTTAAAAGCATCCTAAAATCTAATTGTGAGAGGTACATACCTTATAGGAATAAAGGGTTAAGGAACAAGAAGAAACCAATGTGGATAAATGGAACTGTAAAGAAAGCAATAAATGACAAAAAGAAAGCACTGAAATCACAAAAACAGGAAGGGAGCCAGGAAGCACTGAAAAACTATAAGGAAAAAAATAGAATATGTAAAAAACAAATAAAAGCTGCCAAACTAAAGACCGTAAGATTAATTGCCAAAGAGAGCAAAACTAACCCTAAAATGTTCTTCAATTATATAAATAGTAAAAAGTATAAATCTGAAGGTGTCGGCCCTCTACAGAGAAAAGAGGAGGGAATTGCAGAGAGCGACGAGGAGAAAGCAAAGCTATTAAATATTTTTTTCTCCACTGTATTCACTGATGAAAATAAACTGTCAAATGATATGTAGAATGTAAAAGTAAATTCCCCAATAAAAGGGCCCTGTCTGACCCAGGAAGAAGTACAACAGCGACTTAAAAAGATTAAAATAGACAAATCGCCAGGACCAGATGGCATACACCCTGTATCCTAAGAGAATTAAGTAATGTCATAGCCAGACCCTTATTTCTGATATTTACAGACTCTATACTGACAGGGAGTGTTCCACAGAAATGGAGCATAGCAAATGTGGTGCCAATATTCAAAAATGGTGCAAAAACAGAGCCCGGAAACTATAGGCCGGTAAGTTTAACATCTGTTGTGGGTAAACTGTTTGAAGGATTTCTAAGAGATGCTATCTTGGAGGATCTCAATGAAAATAAGCAAATAACGCCATATCAGCATGGCTTCATGAGGGATCGGTCATGTCAAACTAATTTAATCAGTTTCTATGAGGAGGTAAGTTCTAGACTTGACAGTGGTGAATCAATCGATGTCGTATATCTGGACTTCTCCAAAACATTTGACACTGTACCACATAAAAGGTTAGTATATAAAATGAGAATGCTCGGACAGGGAGAAAATGTCTGTATGTGAGTAAGTAACTGGCTCAATGATAGAAAACAGAGGGTGGTTATTAACGGTACACACTGAGATTGGGTCACTGTCACTAGTGGAGTACCTCAGGGGTCAGTATTGGGCCCTATTCTCTTAAATATATTTATAAATGATCTTGTAGAAGGTTTGCACAGTGAAATATTAATTTTTGCAGATGACACTAAACTGTGTAAAATAATTAACACTGAAGAGCACAATATACAGCTACAGATGGATCTGGATAGATTGGAGGCTTGGGCAGATAAGTGGCAGATGAGGTTTAACACTGACAAATGTAAAGGTATGCACATGGGAAGGAATAATGCAAATCACCCGTACATACTAAATGGTAAAACACTCGGTAACACTGACATGGAAAAGGACCTAAGAATTTTAATAAACAGCAAACTAAGCTGTAAAAAACAGTGTCAGGCAGCTGCTGCCAAGGCCAATAAGATAATGGGTTGCATCAAAAGGGGCATAGATGCCCGTGATGATAACATACTCCTACCACTCTACAAATCATTAGTCAGACCACACATGGAGTACTGTGTACAGTTCTGGGCTCCTGTGAACAAGGCAGACATAGCAGAGCTGGAGAGGGTCCAGAGGAGGGCCACTAAAGTAATAACTGGAATGGGGCAACTACGGTACCCTGAAAGATTATCAACATTAGGGTTATTGACTTTAGAAAAAAAGACGACTGAGGGGAGATCTAGTTACTATGTATAAATACAGTACAGACCAAAAGTTTGGACACACCTTCTCATTCAAAGAGTTTTCTTTATTTTCATGACTATGAAGGCATCAAAACTATGAATTAACACATGTGGAATTATATACATAACAAACAAGTGTGAAACAACTGAAAATATGTCATATTCTAGGTTCTTCAAAGTAGCCACCTTTTGCTTTGATTACTGCTTTGCACACTCTTGGCATTCTCTTGATGAGCTTCAAGAGGTAGTCCCCTGAAATGGTCTTCCAACAGTCTTGAAGGAGTTCCCAGAGATGCTTAGCACTTGTTGGCCCTTTTGCCTTCACTCTGCGGTCCAGCTCACCCCAAACCATCTCGATTGGGTTCAGGTCCGGTGACTGTGGAGGCCAGGTCATCTGGCGCAGCACCCCATCACTCTCCTTCATGGTCAAATAGCCCTTACTTTCAAAGTTTTCCCAATTTTTTCGGCTGACTGACTGACCTTCATTTCTTAAAGTAATGATGGCCACTCGTTTTTCTTTACTTAGCTGCTTTTTTCTTGCCATAATACAAATTCTAACAGTCTATTCAGTAGGACTATCAGCTGTGTATCCACCTGACTTCTCCTCAGCGCAACTGATGGTCCCAACCCCATTTATAAGGCAAGAAATCCCACTTATTAAACCTGACAGGGCACACCTGTGAAGTGAAAACCATTTCAAGGGACTACCTCTTGAAGCTCATCAAGAGAATGCCAAGAGTGTGCAAAGCAGTAATCAAAGCAAAAGGTGGCAACTTTAAAGAACCTAGAATATGACATATTTTCAGTTGTTTCACACTTGTTTGTTATGTATATAATTCCACATGTGTTAATTCATAGTTTTGATGCCTTCAGTGTGAATCTACAATTTTCATAGTCATAAAAATAAAGGTGTGTCCAAACTTTTGGTCTGTACTGTATATCAGGGGACAGTACAGAGATCTCTCACATCATCTATTTATCCCCAGGACTGTGACTGTGACGAGAGGACACCCTCTGCATCTGGAGGAAAGAAGGTTTGTACACAAACATAGAAAAGGATTCTATATGGTAAGAGCAGTGATACTATGGAACTCTCTGCCTGAGGAGGTGGTGATGGTGAGTAGAGTTGACACCTGGATGTTGACACCTGGAAGTTCGGGTTCGGCAGGTTCGGCCGAACTTGAAATAAAAGTTCGAGTTCGGGACCCGAACTTGACCCCAAACCCGAACCCCATTGAAGTCAATAGGGACCCGAACTTTTGGGCACTAAAATGGCTCTAAATAGTCCTGGAAAGGGCTAGAGGGCTGCAAAAGGCATCAAAATGTGCTTAAGAGCATGACAACTGTTCTGCAAACAAATGTGGATATGGAAATGACTTAAAAAAACATAAAATACAGAAAAATTTAATATAACAATCTGGATCTAGGAGTAGGAGGTTGAGGAGGCGGTGGATGGGTTGACGTGGCGGTGTAGGTGGAACCGGCGGTGAAGGAGGAATAGGTAGCCAACACTGATTTGTGTTATTTTATTTTTTTTAATTGGGGTGTCCCCCAAAATATTGGGACATATAACAAAATAAAACAAAGAATAAGTGCACTTGAGTACAAGAATGGATGGTTGAGGCTGGTATAAATGTCTATTCTGCACAAGGTACGGACAAGTCCTGTGGGATCCATGCCTGGTTCATTTTAATAAACATAAGCTTGTCCACATTGGCTGTGTCCTGTGATAATGCTCTCTGCCGTGCTAAACACACGTTTACACTATACACTGGCTGCAGGGCAGGTCAGCACCTCCAAGGCTGACAAAGCTTTTTCACATTTTGGCCATGCTAACCCTGCCTTCTCAGGTGCTGGTGGTGCCCCAGCTGCGGTGGCGACCTCTTCCTCCTCCTCTGCCTTCGCCTTGTGCTTCCACTGTGCCCTCGCTGTCAGGTGGGAATGCCATCATCAGCGTGCGCTTGTAGTCGCGCATCTTCCGATCAGTAACAGATGTTTTCACTAAATTTAGTTCCCTGTCAGCAATTCAGAGCAGGGGTTCATTCACAGCAAAAGGGGGTTCATGTCACCCAGCAATACAACAGAAGATTTTGAGAGATTTAGGCCCCTGTCACCCAGGCACAGCAGGGGTTTGTATACGCCAAAAATGGTAAAATGTCACCCGACAATTGAAAATAAGATTTTTTCAATTTAGAGCACTAAAATTGGCATTTTTTTTAATTAAAATGGCTCTAAAATAGTCCTTGGAAAGGCTAGAGGGATGTAAAAGGCAGTAAAATGTGCTTAAGAACATGGCAACTGCTCTGCAAACAAATGTGGATAGGGAAATAACTTAAAATGAAATAAAATAACTAAAAATTACAAATTATTAACCTGCAACTCAGAGAAGGAGGTGGATATGGAGTTGGAGGTTAAGGAGGCGGTGAATGTGGTGTTGTAGGTGGAGGCAGCAATGGAGGAGGAGGAGGTAGCCAACAATGTTTTTTTATTTTTTTATTGGGGTAGGTAGCCCCTAAAATATTGGGACAAATAAAAATAAAAAAACTAAGAATCATTGCACTTGACTTGAGTACAAGAATGTATGTTTGATGGTGGTATAAATGTCTATTCTGCACAAGGTACAGACAAGTCTTGTGGGATCCAAGCCTGGTTCATTTTAATGAACGTGAGCTTGTCCACGTTGGCTGTGGACAGGCGGCTGCGTCTGTCTGTAATGACGCCTCCTGCCGTGCTAAATACACGTTCAGAGAGTACACTGGCGGCAGGGCAGGCCAGCACCTCCAAGGCATACAGGGCAAGCTCTGGCCATGTGGACAATTTGAAAACCCAGAAGTTGAATGGGGCAGAACCATCAGTCAGTACGTGTAGTCGTGTGCACAGGTACTGTTCCACCATGTTGTTCAAATGCTGCCTCCTGCTAACATGCTGCATATCAACAATTGGGGCCGGTTGTTGCGGCGAGGTGACAAAGCTTTTCCACATGTCGGCCATGCTAACACTGCCTTCTGAGTTGCTGGCGCTGACACAGCTGCGTTGGCGACCTCTTCCTCCTCCCCTGCCTTCGCCTTGTGCTTCCACTTGTTCCACGGCGTCAGTCGGGAATGCTCTCAGGAGCGCGTCTACCAGTGTGCGCCTGTAGTCGCGCATCTTCCGAACACGCTCCAGTGAGGGAATTAAGGACAGCACATTGTCTTTGTAACGGGGATCCAGCAGGGTGGCCACCCAGTAGTCCGCACACGTTAAAATGTGGGCAACTCTGCTGTCGTTGCGCAGGCACTGCAGCATGTAGTCGCTCATGTGTGCCAGACTGCCCAGAGGTAAGGACAAGCTGTCCTCTGTGGGAGGCGTATCGTCTGCGTCCTCCGTATCCCCTCAGCCACGCACCAGTGATGGGCCCGAGCTGCGTTGGATGCCACCCCGCTGTGAACATGCTTCATCCCCATCCTCCTCTTCATCCTCCTCCTTCTCATCCTCCAGTAGTGGGCCCTGGCTGGCCAAATTTGTACCTGGCCTCTGCTGTTGCAAAAATCCTCTTTCTGAGCCACTTCTAAAAGACTGGCCTGAAAGTGTTAGAGATGACTCTCTTCCTCCTCCTCGTCCTGGGCCACATCCTCTTCCATCATCGCCCTTTATTTCCGCTTTCTCTCAAAGGTTTGTGAGATGGAGAGCTGAACGCTTCTGTGTGACATGGTGGAGATGCTTGGTGACGGAGGTGGTGTTTTTGGTGGCACATCCTCTGTTTGCTGGGCGGCAGGTGCCAACGTTCCTCCAGAGGTGGAGGAAGAGGCCGAGGCAGCAGCAGAAGAGGGAGCAGGAGGGGCCTGAACCCTTTCTTGTTTTGAAGGGGCTTACTCCACTGCAGCCCGTGTCTCGCATGTAGATGCCTGGTCATGCAGGCTGTGCTAAGGTTCAGAACGTTAATGCCTCGCTTCAGGCACTGATGGTACAGCGTGCAAACCACTCGGGTCTTGTCGTTAGCACATTGTGTGAAGAAGTGCCATGCTAGGGAACTCCTTGAAGCTGCCTTTGGTGTGCTCGGTCCCTGTTGACGGTGGCCAGTAGCAGGCGAACTGTTTTGGCGATGGCTGCTCTGCTTTTGCACCCTGCTCCCGCTTTTGCTACGCTGTTGGCTCGGTCTCACCACTGCCTCTTCCTCCGAACTCTGAAAGTCTGTGGCACGACCTTCATTCCATGTGGGGTCTAGGACCTCATCGTCCCCTGCATTGTCTTCCACCCAGTCTTCCTCCCTGATCTCCTTTTCGGTCTGCACACTGCAGAAAGATGCAGCATTTGGCACCTGTGTTTCGTCATCATCAGAGACGTGCTAAGGTGATATTCCCATGTCCTCATCAGGAAACATAAGTGGTTGTGCGTCAGTGCATTTTATGTCTTCCTACCCTGGGGAAGGGCTAGGTGGAGGCCCTTGGGAAACCCTGCCAGCAGAGTCTTCAAACAGCATAAGAGACTGCTGCATGACTTGAGGCTCAGACAGGTTCCCCGATATGCACGGGGGTGATGTGACAGACTGATGGGCATGGGTTTCAGGCGCCACCTGTGCGCTTTCTGCAGAAAACTGGGTGGGAGATAATGTGAACGTGCTGGATCCACTGTCGGCCACCCAATTGACTAGCGCCTGTACTTGCTCAGGCCTTACCATCCTTAGAACGGCATTAGGCCCGACCAAATATCGCTGTAGATTCTGGCGTCTACTGGGACCTGAGATAGTAGGTTCAGTAGGACGTGTAGCTGTGGCAGAATGCCACTTCCTCTCTCTGCACCAGAGGCTCCACCAACACCACCACGACCATGACCGCGTCCCTTATTAGATGTTTGCCTAATAGTTAGCGTTCACAAAGCAAAGTAAAAAGTGGTTAAGTATGTTAAAAATAATTAACCGCCAATATAAACCCTGATGTAGGGTATTGCACTCTATTTTTTTTTTAAAACTCTATATGACAGCGGTATTTGTGGCCTAAATGTGACACTCACTTATGCACGTCTTATCCCAGATGTGCAGTATATCAGCAGGTTTTTTCACCCCAGTAACCAAAAAGCCGTATTTCTGGCCAAAATGTGACAGTCACTTATGCATGTGTAATCCCAGATGTACAGTATATTAGAGGCTTTTTTCACCCTAACCAAAAAGCTGTATTTCTGTCCTAAATGTGACAGTTACTTATGCACGTGTAATCCCAGATGTGCAGTATATTAGAGTTTTTTTTCCCCCCAGTATGCCAAAGCTGTTTTTCTGGACTTGCAGATAGCCTATGCTGGTGCACTATTGTTGCATAAAATGGCTGCCGATCATGTATTGATATTGACTAACTGAAGAAAAAAAAGTTCGTTTTCAGCAGTAGTTGACTCAGGGCAGGCTTAAAAAAATTGTGCACTGCACCCACAAAACACTTTTTCTGTAGATCGCTGAGTACATAAACCAGTTCTTGATAAGATTTCTCCCTGATCTCTCCCTCACAGCAGCTGCAGCCTCTCCCTACACTAATCCGAGCAGAGTGACGGGCGGCGCTATGTGACTCCAGCTTAAATAGAGGCTGGGTCTCATGCTGCAGTTGGCCAATCACAGCCATGCTAATAGTAGGCATGGCTGTGATGGCCTTTTGGGGCAAGTAGTATGACGCTTGTTGATTGGCTGCTTTGCAGCCTTTCAAAAAGCGCCATAAAAATCGCCGAACACCGAACTTTTACGTAAATGTTCGGGTTCGGGTCCTGGTGCCGAAAACCCTAAAGTTCGGTACGAACCCGAACTTTACAGTTCGGGTTCGCTCAACTCTAATGGTGAGTACAATAAAAGATTTCAAGAGGGGCCTGGATGAATTTCTTCAGAGTAATAATATTACAGGATATAGCTACTAGAGAGGGGTCGTTGATCCAGGGAGTTATTCTGATTGCCTGATTGGAGTCGGGAAAGTATTTTTTCCTCCTTAAGTGGGGAAAATTGGCTTCTACCTCACAGGGTTTTTTTGTGCCTTCCTCTGGATCAACTTGCAGGATAACAGGCCGAACTGGATGGACAGATGTCTTTTTTCGGCCTTAAATACTATGTTACTATGTTACAAAACAATTCAAAGAGTACAGTACTATCTCAACAAGTTGTTAAAAAATTTGTATAAATAGCACCATGCATTACACAACACATACCACCATACAGTGGCCAAATAATACGGTGCATAAATAATACCATCACATAGTATTTTAAGGATACCACTATTCAGTGCTGAAATAATGCATCATGTAGTGCCCAAACAATACCGTATTATAGTGCTCAAATAATGCAGCTATACAGTGCTCAAATAATACCATCATACAATGTACACATAATACCAACATAGTATGCTAAAGTAATACCACTTTACGGTGTTCAATACAATCACAGAGTGCCCAAGCAAAACTATGAAATAATATCACCATACAGTACCCAAATTATATGATTATACATTACTAGAGTTGAGCGGACACCTGGATGTTCGGGTTCGACGGGTTCGGCCGAACTTCACAAAAAAGTTTGAGTTCGGCACCCGAACTTGACCCCGAACCCGAACCCCATTGAAGTCAATGGGGACCCGAACTTTTTAGCACTAAAATGGCTGTAAGAAAGTCATGGAAAGAGCTACAGGGCTGCAAATGGCAGCAAAATGTGGTTAGGAGCATGGCAAGTGCGGATAGGGAAATGACTTTAAATAACAAAATACGTAAAAATAAAAAATAATAATCTTGATCTAGGAGGACGAGGTCAATTTAGAGTAGAAGGTTGAGGAGGTGGTGGATGTGGTGGTGTAGGTGGAAGCGGCGGTGGAGGAGGTAACCAACACTTGTTTTTGGTTTTGTTTTTTATTTTATTTTATTATTTATTTTTATTTTTTAATTTGGGTAGACCCCAAAACATTGGGAAATATAACCTGTGATAACCCCCTCCAGTCATGCTAAACAAACGTTCAGACAATACACTGGCTGCAGGGCAGGCCAGCACCTCCAAGGCATAAAGGGCAAGCTCAGGCCATGTGCCCAATTTGGAGACCCAGAAGATGAAGGGGACAGACCCATCAGTCAGTACGTGTAGGCGTTTGCACACATACTGCTCCACCATGTCGCACATCCCCGTGATGTCCACGATCCAATTGGATATTTTCTCTATCAACTTTCTATGTTCTTTTCTACGCCTACCATGGTGATGACGGTTAGCGGCGAATCAGGGTTCCACACCGGAGAGGGAGCCTGAAAAAGGGATACCACATCCAAGGGAGGTCAATGGATGAAATTAAATGTGATTGAGCGGAAAGTGGGACAAATTATTGGAACCGAAGCTTCCAAGTAAAGGAGGGGGTGCAGTGCAAATACCCATTCCCGACTAGGGGAGGTAGTGATGATAAATAACAATACAGGACTCTTAAGATGCCCTGTTATTGGAATGATTAATAAAAAATTATAGGGAACGTCACTGAGGTATTTTGGATTTGGAAACGTTAGACAGGAGAGGCCCTGCTGCCGCTTTGTTAACTCTAGATAACTTCTGCCTGATCGCACGTCCTCATGATGTTCACGATCCATTTGGATATCTTCTCTATCAACTTTCGATGTTCTTTTCTGCGCCTACCATGTTGATCACGGTTATCAGCGAATCAGGGTTCCACGCTGGAGAGGGAGCGTGAGAAAGGGATACCACATTCAAGGGAGGTCAATGGCTGAAATGTGATTGAGCGGAAATGTTGGAAAAGTTGTTAAAGCGGAAGGATTGAATGAAAGGAGATGGCGCGCGTCAATTAAAGACGAATTTTACCTATGTAGAGCAGAGGCCTTTCATCGGCAAAAATGGGTTAATGTCACAAACCAATGGAACAGACGATTTTTTAAAACTTCGGTCCTTGTCAACTATGCAGAGCAGGGGATTATTCACGGCAAAACTGTGTTCATGTCACCCACCAATTGAACAGACGATTTTACAAAAATTAGGTCCCTGTCATCTATTCAGAGCAGGGGTTTGTATACGGCAAAACTTTTAAAATGTCACCCAAGAATGTAACAGATGCTTTTGCAACCTGCTCCCTCATTTGCTGTTCTAGTGCCTCTGTGCGACCACCGCCTCTTACCCCGAACTAGACAGGTCACTTGCATGACCTTGATTCCATGTGGGGTCTAGTATCTCATCATCCTGCACATCATCTTCCACCCACGCTTTAGGCTGCGTTCACACGGGCGAGATTTCCGCGCGTGTGCAATGCGGTAGGTGAACGCATTGCACCCGCACTGAATCCGGACCCATTCATTTCTATGGGGCTGTTCAGATGAGCGATGATTTTCACGCATCACTTCTGCGTTGCGTGAAAATCGCAGCATGCTCTATATTCATAGAAGTGAATGGGGTTGCGTGAAAATCGCAAGCATCCGCAAGCAAGTGCGGATGCGGTGCGATTTTCACGCATGGTTGCTAGGTGACAGTCTATTCACTGTATTATTTTCCCTTATAACATGGTTATAAGAGAAAATAATAGCATTCTGAATACAGAATGCTTAGTAAAATAGCGCTGGAGGGGTTAAAAAAAATAAACAAATTAACTCACCTTCTCCTCTTGATCGCGTAGTTCCCAGTCTCTTCTGATGAGCTGTCGGCTAAAGGACCTTTGGTGACGTCAGATCACATGCTCCAATCACATGGTCCATCACCGTGGTGATGGACCATGTGATTGGAGCATGTGATCTGACGTCACCACAGGTCCTAGCCTGTAGTTCATCATTGAATAAGTAAAGAAGAGACCGGGAACTACGCGGAGGAGGTGAGTTAATTTTTTTATTTTTTTTTTAACCCTCAATTGATCACCTACTAAGCATTCTGTATTCAGAATGCTATTATTTTCCCTTATAACCATGTTATAAGGGAAAATAATACAATCTACACTACAACTAACCCAACCCTGAACTTCTTTAAAGAAGTTCGGGTCTGGGTACCACAGTCGGTTTTTTATCACGCGCGTGCAAAAAACATTGCACCCGCGCGATAAAAACTGAACATCGGAACGCAATCGCAGTCAACACTGACTGCAATTGCATTCCTACTCGCGCGGGTTTGCCGCAATACACCGGGACGCATCCGGACCTAATCCGGACACGCCCGTGTGAACCCAGCCTTACCCCTGCCCTCCTTGTCGGTCTGCATAATGCAGAAAGCCTCAGCAGTTGGCACCTGTGTTTTGTCATCATCAGAGACGTGCTGCGATGGCCTTCCAATGTCTTCATCCTGAAACATAAGTGGTTAGGCATCAGTGCACTCAATCTCTTCCACTTCTGGTGCAGGGCTATGTGGATGGCCCATGGAAACACTGCCAGCAGAGTCATCAAAAAGCATAACAGACTGCTGCATGACTTGGGACTCAGACGGCTTGCCTGATTTGCCAGGGGGCGAGTTGAAAGACAGATCGCCATGGGCTGTAGGTGCCAACTCTGATCTTTCAGCAGACTGGGTGGGAGACAATGCGAAGAAACTGTCAGCCCCCTAAACTACTATAGTCTGTACTTGTTCTGGCCTCACCATTCGTACTGTCCTAAATGCAGCGTAGGCCACAAATGTCCTTTCTAGCGCAAAAAATTAGCATTTGTCACCCAACAATGTAACAGACAAATTAGTGAAATGTATTTACCCTTTCCACTTTGTAGAGCAGGGGTATATCACAGCCAAAAATTTGGGAATTTCACCCGACAATGTAACAGACAAATTAGTGACATTTATTTACCTGTCTACTAGGTAGAACAGGGACGTGCACGAACAAAAGATGAACTGAGACTAGACGGGTATAGTAGCAAAATGTACATATACTTTATTAAACAATACATAAAAAGTTATTAATTTATATGTGATATATCACATCAGATAAAAAGGTGGCTTACACCTGAGGGGACATAACATAATTACATACAAAAAGGGCAATGAGGCCAACACTCAGCTAAGACTCACAAATATCCAAAGAAAGTGCAAATGCATGTCTCAAAGTTTGTACACATTGTGGGGATCGCTCTGGTAGGCAGGTGGTAGCAGTGGCAGTATAGAGGCTCAGGAGACAGGCTTTGTGTCCAAACCGTACTCTTTTATTCACTCCAGTGCATCACATCAAAACTGTGCAATTCACACAACAGCAATGTTCATAAACCCCACCTCCCACAACGGAGCCCCAAACGCTGCAGGTATCTTGGTGCCTGTGTTCACACAGTCTCTCACATCCGTGATCAGTACTACACCTTGTTGTGGGGCGGGTTAGTCCAAGTTTGTGCAAGTTAGACAGGCCACGTGTCGGCCTGGACAAGGGATTGGCTCCGGCCACAGGATCCCTTCTTTTGGTCCTTCACTGAGCCTGCAGCAATTAGGCAATCTTTGTTAGACGAGCGGACTACAGAGCTCAGCCCGACTGTGCGGTTAGCCTCCCGTACAGCTCCCTGCAGTGAGACAGGAGACCACACTTCATCAGCCCCACAGTCAGTGAGCATCAAACCTATTTTCACAGCCCTGGGTGTAGCAGGCAGACCACACCCACCGAGCATAGTGAAGGATTAACTCCTTCCCTACCTAACTAAGGCCAGAGATAACCAACCTGCCAGGATCAGTGTAGACTGACACCAACAACCGAAACCCGTCCCCCCCCCCCCCCCCCCCCGTGGTGGTCCGTGGAGAACAGACACCCACCCTGCTCTTTGCCTGTCCCCAGTAAGAGCCGGCCCAGACCGCTGTGTGACAGCACTCACTGCTGACAAAACACAAAAGACCCGGCTCTTACTCCACCGGGGCCACAACCCCGGGTGGCACGTATCTTCCATCCACTACCACTCCAGACACTCTCTTGCATATCCCCCCCCCCCTTGTTCACCCCTGAAGGCTTGACGACCCTGTTCAATCCTACCGGGGTGAACACACATATAGCAGTGCACCCGGGACAGAGCATCAGCGTTCCCTTGCAGGCGACCTGCCCTGTGCTCAACCCTGAACTTAAAACTTTGGAGGGATAAGAACCATCTGGTGACCCGAGCGCTCCCCTCCTTAGCCTGGCTCATCCACTGGAGAGAGGAGTGGTCAGTCACCAGACGGAACCTTCTCCCCAACAGGTAATACCTGAGAGATTCAAGTGCCCACTTGATGGCGAGGCATTCTCTTTCTACCGGGTACCGGGTTTCCTCTGGGGTGAGTTTGCAGCACAGGAAACCAGCGGGGTGTTCTTCACCATTGATTTCCTGGGAGACTACCGTCCCGAGGCCTACTCCAGAGGCGTCCGTCTGAACTATAAACTCCCGTCCGAAGTCGGGCGTCTCCAGAACTGGGGACCTGCATAGGGCCGACTTCAAACGGGAGAACGCCTCTTCCGCCTGCTCATCCCAGCGAACCATTACTGACTTCCTACCTTTCAGTAGTCCTGTCAACGGGGCAGCTCTAGTGGAGAAAATGTGGGATGAACCGCATATAATACCCTACCATCCGTACAAATGACCGCAGTTGCCTGGTCGTAAGGGGTCTAGGCCAATTTCGGATCGCCTCAATCTTATTTATTTGGGGCTTAACGACTCCGCCTCCAATTACATAACCCAAATACCCCGCTCCCTCCAGGCCCACTGAGCACTTTTTTGGGGTTGGCGGTCAACCCTGCCTTTCTGAGCGAGTCTATCACTGCTTGACCCTTCGATAAGTGACTTTCCCAGTCCTGGCTAAATATGATTATATCATCCAAATATGCTGAGGCATACCGGGGATGTGGTCTGAGGACGATATCCATCAGCCGTTGAAACGTGGCTGGAGCACCGTGCAACCCGAAGGGCAACACTCTATAATGGAACAGCCCCTCCGGTGTGACAAAGGCGGTCTTCTCTTTTGCTGTCTCTGTTAAAGGTACCTGCCAGTACGCTTTTGTGAGATCTATCACCGAGAAATACCTGGCTTTACCCATTCGCTCTACTAACTCGTCTACTCGCGGCATGGGATAGGCGTAAAATTTTGAAATTTCGTTTAGTTTCTGGAAATCATTACAAAAACGTAATGATCCGTCGGGCTTTGGGATAAGAACGATTGAGCTAGCCCACTCGCTTCTACACTCCTCAATGACCCCTAACTTCAGCATAAACTTTACTTCCTCTGAAATGGCTTGTCGCTGAGCCTCCAGTACCCGATACGGTCGTAAACGGACCTTTTCCTGGGGCTCGGTGACAATGTCATGTTGGACTAGATTGGTACGTCCCGGAAGGTCAGAGAACACGTCTTTATTCCTGCTAATGAACTCCTTCACTTCTTGAGTCTGCTTAGTCGACAAACCGCTACCTATCTTTACTGCAGGGGTGTCCTCTGGTACCACCGTAGAGTCGGGGACGTTCTCTGCAGCCAAGACAAAGCGCGGGTCATCCCCAAGGAGACTTTCTCTATCTTTCCAGGCTTTCAGTAAATTAACGTGGTACACCTGCTCGGGCTTCCGCCTTCCTGGCTGGTATACCCTGTAATTCACGGGGCCTAACTTCCCTCTTATCTCATACGGTCCTTGCCACCAGGCCAGGAACTTGCTGTCTATGGTGGGCACTAGTACTAACACTCGGTCGCCCGGGTTAAACGTCCTTACCTGGGCGGCCCGGTTGTACACGCGGCTCTGGGCCCGCTGTGTCGATTCCATATGTTCACGGACTATGGGCAGAACTGTCCCTATCCGGTCCTGCATCTTCTCGATGTGCTCGACTATGCTTTTATGAGGGGTAGGCTGTTGCTCCCATGCCTCTTTAGCGATATCCAACAGCCCTCGGAGATGCCTACCATATAACAGCTCAAACGGTGAGAACCCCGTGGACGCCTGGGGCACTTCTCGCACCGCAAATAACACATAGGCAGCAAGAGGTCCCAATCCTTTCCGTCTTTTGCCACCGTTCTCTTGAGCATGGATTTTAGGGTCTTATTAAAGCGTTCCACCAGCCCGTCAGTTTGGGGGTGATAGACGGACGTACGCAAGTGCTTAATATTTAATATTTTGCAGAGCTCTCTCATCACTTTGGACATGAAAGGTGTCCCTTGGTCCGTCAATATCTCCTTCGGGATCCCCACCCGGGAGAACATCCCCATCAGCTCCTTGGCTATTAGCCTCAGGGTAGCGAGTAGCGTAGTCTACTATGACCAGGATATGTTGGTGGCCTCTGGCTGACTTGTTAATGGGGCCTACCAGGTCCATAGCGACCCTTTCGAAAGGTACTTCAATAATGGGCATGGGCACCAGGGGACTACGATAGTGAGGCTGGAGGCTGGTCCTCTGACACTCTGGACAGGACTGGCAAAACCTCCTGACTTCCTCATATATCCCCGGCCAATAGAAACGCTGCAGTATACGTTCCTGAGTTTTCTGGACCCCCAGATGTCCTCCTAACACATGAGTATGCGCTAGGTCTAATACCATGCGGCGGTACGGCTGGGGTACCACCAACTGTTCTATTACCTCTTGCCGGACTTTGTCGACCCGGTACAGTAGGTCCTGGTTACAGGCCAGGTGGGGAAATTCTGAGTCGGCTCGCGGGTGCTGAGCCACTCCATTGATGACAGTCACCCCTTCTCTGGCCCGTGACAATGTAGGATCCTGGAGCTGGGCGGTCCCGAATGTGTCTCGGGATACTTCTAGCTCTGGAACAGATGGGGCTGCGACCGGCTCACCAGCCAACCCTTCTAGGGACAAGCTATCGGGGTGACACTCTTCCTCATTAATGGTGACCCCTACAGTTGGTAGCCCCTCTTCAGGATCAACGGGCACCGGCTCTGCACCCCGTCCCTCCCAGAGAGACCAAAACAGGGGACAATCCCTACCTAGGATGGCAGCGTAAGAGATTTGTCGCCCCACCCCAACCACCTGCTGTATCTCCCTTCTGAGGGTAGACAGGGTCACACAGGTTGTAGGATATTCTCGCCGGTCCCCATGAATACACACAATACTGATGGTTGGCTTGCCTGGGGCGCGACTGGCCACCAGGGACTCGTGCACGAGGGTCACTAAACTCCCGAGTCCAGCAATGCCTTAACTGGGTGTCCATTAATAGAGATGGCACACAACGGAGGTGTATCAGTGGACAGTAGCGAAGTATCAACATACACCAGCTGGCCGAAAAAGGAGGATCGGCGTGCGAACCCGCAGTCCATGGGCTCTGCCGCCCTCGGGCAGTGGGCAGCAATGTGTCCCAGGCCCTGACAGTGCCAACATCTAATCCCCGGGGTTTGGCCTCCCAGGAGTGGAAATCACCTCCCCCCCTTAAGCGGTTGATCCCCCTTCTCAGGTCCCCTTTGTGGCAGGGAGAGTGAACGCAGCTTTTGCAGGAAGGCGGAGTCTCGGACCAAGTCCTGGGTTGCCATGTATCTCTCGACTAGGCCAACCACTTGCTCCAGGGTGCCTGGATCACCTTGTCCCACCCGGCGCTGTATTGCTCTTGGGAGGGTACGCACCAAACGATCGACCACCACCCGTTCCACCATCTGCAAGGGGCTCAATGTCTCAGGCTGCAGGCATTTTTTTACCAGGTGTAACAGGTCATAGGCCTGGGACTGAGCAGGCCGGGACTCGGAGAAGGCCCACTGGTAGACTCGTGCACCCACATAGGTATTAACCCCAAGACGAGCCAACACCTCCCCCTTCAGCCTCTCATAGCTCTTGGCTTCCTCCTGACTGAGGTCGAAGTAGGCCTTTTGTGCGTCTCCCACTAAAAATGGCGCCACTACTTCGGCCTACTGTTCTGCCGGTAACCTTTCCTGTTCCGCAGTGCGTTCGAAGACCATCAGGAACACCTCAATATCATCCTCGGGGCCCATCTTTCTTAACGCTGAGCGCACCTTATCCCGGGCAGCAGGTAGGATTGCGGTCCCCCCCGGGACGGCTTGTTGTTGTAACACACGCATGGACTCCTGCATAGTCACCAGTTGCTGGGCCAGTAGACTATTTAACTGCCGCTGGTCTCTCAGGGCTTCCTCCTGTCTCTGAGTAGCCTCCTCATTACTTTGTACCAAGTGTCTAATGGCCTCCTCCATCTTATCTGAAGCCACAAAACTTGCCGGCTTAATATATGACATACAATCCAAACAACCCAATTTTCGGCCTCACTGCTGTTTGCACGCATCCTCCACCAATTGTGGGGATCGCTCTGGTAGGCAGGTGGTAGCGGTGGCAGCATAGAGGCTCAGGAGACAGGCTTTGTGTCCAAACCGTGCTCTTTTATTCACTCCAGTGCATCACATCAAAACTGTGCAATTCACACAACAGCAATGTTCATAAACCCCACCTCACAGCCATTAGTAGGCATGGCTGTGATGGCTTCTAAGAGCACACGAGTTAAACGCTTGTTGATTGGCTGCTCTGCAGCCTTTCAAAAAGCGATATTAACTTGACGAACAACAAACTCAAACCCGAACTTTTACACTTCGGGTTCGCTCAACACTATACAGGGAGTGCAGAATTATTAGGCAAGTTGTATTTTTGAGGATTAATTTTATTATTGAACAACAACCATGTTCTCAATGAACCCAAAAAACTCATTAATATCAAAGCTGAATATTTTTAGAAGTAGTTTTTAGTTTGTTTTTAGTTTAAGCTATTTTAGGGGGATATCTGTGTGTGCAGGTGACTATTACTGTGCATAATTATTAGGCAACTTAACAAAAAACAAATATATATATCCATTTCAATTATTTATTTTTACCAGTGAAACCAATATAACATCTCAACATTCACAAATATACATTTCTGACATTCAAAAACAAAACAAAAACAAATCAGTGACCAATATAGCCACCTTTCTTTGCAAGGACACTCAAAAGCCTGCCATCCATGGATTCTGTCAGTGTTTTGATCTGTTCACCATCAACATTGCGTGCAGCAGCAACCACAGCCTCCCAGACACTGTTCAGAGAGGTGTACTGTTTTCCCTCCTTGTAAATTTCACATTTGATGATGGACCACAGGTTCTCAATGGGGTTCAGATCAGGTGAACAAGGAGGCCATGTCATTAGATTTTCTTCTTTTATACCCTTTCTTGCCAGCCACGCTGTGGAGTACTTGGACGCGTGTGATGGAGCATTGTCCTACATGAAAATCATGTTTTTCTTGAAGGATGCAGACTTCTTCCTGTACCACTGCTTGAAGAAGGTGTCTTCCAGAAACTGGCAGTAGGACTGGGAGTTGAGCTTGACTCCATCCTCAACCCGAAAAGGCCCCACAAGCTCAACTTTGATGATACCAGCCCAAACCAGTACTCCACCTCCACCTTGCTGGTGTCTGAGTCGGACTGGAGCTCTCTGCCCTTTACCAATCCAGCCACGGGCCCATCCATCTGGCCCATCAAGACTCACTCTCATTTCATCAGTCCATAAAACCTTAGAAAAATCAGTCTTGAGATATTTCTTGGCCCAGTCTTGACGTTTCAGCTTGTGTGTCTTGTTCAGTGGTGGTCGTCTTTCAGCCTTTCTTACCTTGGCAATGTCTATGAGTATTGCACACCTTGTGCTTTTGGGCACTCCAGTGATGTTGCAGCTCTGAAATATGGCCAAACTGGTGGCAAGTGGCATCTTGGCAGCTGCACGCTTGACTTTTCTCAGTTCATGGGCAGTTATTTTGCGCCTTGGTTTTTAAACACGCTTCTTGCGACCCTGTTGACTATTTTGAATGAAACGCTTGATTGTTCGATGATCACGCTTCAGAAGCTTTGCAATTTTAAGAGTGCTGCATCCCTCTGCAAGATATCTCACTATTTTTGACTTTTCTGAGCCTGTCAAGTCCTTCTTTTGACCCATTTTGCCAAAGGAAAGGAAGTTGCCTAATATTTATGCACACCTGATATAGGGTGTTGATGTCATTAGACCACACCCCTTCTCATTACAGAGATGCACATCACCTAATATGCTTAATTGGTAGTAGGCTTTCGAGCCTATACAGCTTGGAGTAAGACAACATGCATAAAGAGGATGATGTGGTCAAAATACTCATTTGCCTAATAATTCTGCACTCCCTGTACACTACTCAAACAATGCCACCCTCTAGTGCTCAAATACTAGAAACATACTGTGCGCAAATTGTACCATCATACAGAGCTCAAAAAGTATCATACAGTGCCCAGAAATACAATCATACAGTGCCCAAACTATCACTATACACTGCTCAAATACCACCTTACAGTGCACAATACCATCATACAGTGCCCAAATAATGACAACATACAGTATAAATAATATCATACAATGCTCAATATCACCATAAAGTGCTCAAATAATACCACTATAAAGTGCTCAAAAATTACCACCATACAGCGCTCTGAAAAGCTAAGTTAAGGCCCCCTCTGCGGTTTTACAGCTTGCAGCGTTATTTTTCTTCTCTAAATGACAGAAACCCCCATTGAACCTGACAGACCCCGATTAATTGTGTAAGGAATCTGGCTTCCAATGCAAATTATGTCACCATATAGTTCTAAAATAGTACTGCCATACAATGTTCAAATAATACCGCCATACGGTGCTCAAATAATAATGCCCTTAAAGACCTTTATATGAAAGAGACCGCGGAGCATTTTTCCCTTTCTGTCCTTTCTATAAATAAACAGCAGTTAACTGGTGAGATTACTGTAGCCATCTATGAATGAGTCCTTCACACTCCAGTGGTAGCTCGCATCTGTATGAACTTCCCCCTCTGCCCTTAGAATGATCATTCATACTGTAATGTCTACAGGGGATGGATATTTCTATAATCCCCCCGTCTATAGTCTCATTATGCACCTTTAGTCAACTGTCAATTTGATCTCAGAACGTTAGTACACGACTCTCAAAGTCTCATTGTGCCTTGTCAATGAGCAGTCAATGGTTCTTCACGCCGAGTGCACACAGGGAGTGTCTCCCGCTCACATACACTGCACTCTCCGTGTTCTCTGGCATTGTTGGCTTCGGCTTTGCAATTTGACATTGTGTCATAATTGCTTCACTATAATATTACCCCCCAGTGTCACAATTTCCTTTATTTTTAATCAGTATAGGTGAAAAATTATATGCTGGTTCAGTTTTTAATAATATTTATACTAATCTGAGCTCCAAATCCCCTGCCTAGTCACACAGTTAAATTATAATATTCCGGCCACCAGCAGCCACCACTAGTGGGAGCTTAAGAGCTTTCTGCATACTGTTTATACATTTCACTCAGTAATAAAACAATAGGCAATCAGCTCCCTCTAGTGGTGGTTTTAGACAGTTAGAATGTTGTTATTTAGTGTGTATTGCATGTAATGTAAATTATGGTAAGTGGGATCTTGTTGCAAACTGCAAGTTTCCAAGAACATGTACCTCCGAATAGCAAACACTTTATCGGTGCTGGCCCCTGGCCAATGCAGGTGTGCGAGGTTTCAGCCACATCGAGGTTGCCTTCCTGCAACCCAGCCCTAGTATCCCAAGGGTACGTTCACACATTTCAGAAACGCTGCAGATTTACAGTATGTGGATTTCTAGCAGAAACTGTGCAGATTTTCCGCTACAAAAAACCTGCAGCATTACCGCCACATGTGAATGCAAGGTTACATCCATATGTTCAGGTTTTTTTAATGCAGTTTTTGAAACCAAAACCAGGGATGGATTCAGATGAGAAATATTGTCGACCTTAATACTTTCTCAGGCTTGATTTTGACTGTAAAACTGCATCGAAAACCAGAATATGTGGCCGCATCTTAAGTTGCAAGCTTGCTGCACTAGGGTACGTGTCGTTTTTTTGGGGGGGGATTGGTGTGTCAAGGTCGCAGGAAACTTGTGTATCTCGTTGTGACCCCGTTCATTCCTATGGCAGACCCATCTATCCATACTCTTATGCAACAATGTGTCCATATTAAATCATAAATAAATAGATTTATCAGGCAAGGTGTGCAACAACGGAGCCTAAAAAACAGGGGCAGATTTACTGAACCTCCCTAAATTTAGGAGTTAATGTATGAATGTGATTTTTAGCTGTTTTGTTAGGGGAGTAGGCTTAGAAACAAATTTCAGAAGTGTTTGTATTTGGTTTGTGCCCTGCCCAGATGTTTGTATTTGGTTTGTGCCCTGCCCAGATGTTTGTATTTGGTTTGTGCCCTGCCCAGATGTTTGTATTCACTCAGGGTTGTCCAGATGTTTTGTGTGCCGAGTTACATTTTTAGCCAGATTTAACATATGAAACTTTTTTTTAAAGTCACAAAAAAAAAAGTTCGATTCCAGTCCCCTGCTGGAGTACAAACTGACGGAACCCTTATAATAAACTAGATTACTACTAATATTATACTGATATAGCGCTGACATAATCCGCAGCGCTTTACAGACATTGGCATCCACCTGTCCCCAATGGGGCTCACAATCTAAGGTCCCTATCAGTATGTCTTTGGGGTGTGGGAGAAAAAAAAAAAAAATCAACATGTAATCCGTGTGACAAATTGAACTAATGGCGTGCACAATTTGGCAAATTTGTAAAAAAGAAATGGCTTCAAACAAACCAGAAACCCTCCCACAAAATTGGAAAATATCAGTACAAAGCATGGTCTGTAGCAGTAAAAATTAAAGGAATTGTCTGGTTTTCTATATTGATGACCTATCCTCAGGATACACCTTCAATAATACAAATATGAACCACTAGGTGGAGCTAAAAATGCATTTTTCAGAGTTTCAGATTTATTTTTATTTTTTTCACAGTTGATGCTATACTAGGGTCTATCACAAGATGGCAGCAACCGAGATATAATGTACAGGGAATGAATTACAGTACTGACCTGTACAGACGGATTTGAATACAATGCAAAATGTGCAATAAAAAGTTTCAGGAGGTTCAATGAGGAGGAGAAGAAGAAGGAAAAGGATGTCCTTGTCTTAGGCTACTCTCACACCAGTGTATACGTTTTCCGGTATTGAGATCCATCATAGGGTCTCAATACCGGAAAATGTCCCTATTAATTGTCAATGGGGACAAAACTGAACTGAACAGAACGAAATGCTCCAAAATGCATTCCGTTCCGTTTAGTTGCGTTCCCAGACCAAAGAGCAAACCTCAACATGCTGCGGTTTGCTTTCTGTCCTGGGATGCGGAGCACACTGGCCACCAATGATAATACAATAAAGGGAGGGAGGGGGGGCCGGGGGGGGCCGCACACTGGCTATTAATGATAATACAATAAAGGGAGGGAGGGGGGGCCGGAGGGGGCCGCACTGGCCACCAATGATATTAATACAATAGAGGGAGGGGGGGCCGCACTGGCCACCAATGAAATTAAAACTGGGGAGGGAGGGGGGTCTGCCCCCTGCTGCCTGGCAGCCCCTGATCTCTTATAGGGGGCTATGATACGCACAATTAACCCCTTCAGGTGCGGCACCTGAGGGGTTAATTGTGCGGATCACAGCCCCCTGTAAGAGATCGGGTGCTGCCAGGCAGCAAGGGGCAGTCATGTACACATTGGAAAAGAAAATGGTGGCTCTCTCACTGTACCACTTCTGGAATGGTGCACTACCCCTCAGCAATCCCAAATGCTGGTATGTGAAAATGAATGTGAAGTTTGGATGGGGGTCACTCAATATTAGGCAAACACATGGTGAATAGGTATCCACATAAATTTTATAGGCTTAAAAATAAACATGCTGCAATATTACATATAAAACATCTCATAAGAACAATTAAAAATATATAAATACCGCAAAATAATGAATAGCACTGAAAACCTGTAGTTGAGTAGCGCTAAAATCCCTAAGAGGGGATATTTTTTAATAGCACTAGCACCTTTGGAGGGGCTATTTGGCCGTAGCTGTTATCTAGTAGCTCCAAGCGCTATAGTCCAGAGACAGTTGTAATTATAAGTTCCACAATTGTTGGGGAGTCATTAATATATCCACATTGTAACACTATTTGGATTTGTAATTATACAGGGTACTTTACCGCTCTGTTGTGAGCTGCAAGGACCTGTGAGTAAAGTCTGTATGTGAAGTTCCCCACGCTCCTGGATATTCGTTGTAGCGGTGCCACTTGGTATCACCGCTCTGACCTTCCAGGACCTGTGTGGCGTCCCACGTGGTTTGCTGGGCGGTCAGGTGAACTGTAGTTCCAGGCGGGGGTTTCAAATTTCTTTAGCGTAGATGGTTTAAAGCTTTAAATCCAGGTGTAGATACACAATTGTAGATGCTTCTTCTTAGTAATCCCTCACTGTCATGGTGATGACAGTGAGGGATTACTAAGAAGAAGCATCTACAAATGTTTATTATCCCCTCTTAGGGATTTTAGCGCTACTCAACCCCAGGTTTTCAGTGCTATTGATTATTTTGCGGTATTTATATATTTTTAATTGTTCTTATGAGATGTTTTATATGTAATATTGCAGCGTGTTTATTTTTAAGCCTATAAAATTTATGTGGATACCTATTCACCGTGTGTTTGCCTAATATTGAGTGACCCTCTATCCAAACTTCACATGCAGTCATGTACACAGTTCGTAGTAAATTCTAACTAGAAGCATCCCCATCACCATGGGAACGCCTCTGTGTTAGAATATACTGTCGGATTTGAGTTTTCACAGCTCTGAAAAAGCTATATGCAGACGGATCTATCTGAAATTAAAATTGGGGAGGGAGGGGGGTCTGCCCCCTGCTGCCTGGCACCCCCTGATCTCTTATAGGGGGCTATGATACGCACAATTAACCCCTTCAGGTGCGGCACCTGAGGGGTTAATTGTGCGGATCACAGCCCCCTGTAAGAGATCGGGTGCTGCCAGGCAGTAGGGGGCAGTCATGTACACAGTTCGTAGTATATTCTAACTAGAAGCGTCCCCATCACCATGGGAACGCCTCTGTGTTAGAATATACTGTCGGATTTGAGTTTTCACAGCTCTGAAAAAGCTTTTATGCAGACGGATCTTTGGATCCGTCTGTATGAAAGTAGCCTACGGACACGGATCACGGACACGGATGCCAATCTTGTGTGCATCCGTGTTTTTTCACGGACCCATTGACTTGAATGGGTCTGTGAACCGTTGTCCGTCAAAAAAATAGGACAGGTCATATTTTTTTGACGGACAGGATACAGGGATCACGGAGGCGGATGACAAACTGTGCATCTTCCGAGTTTTCAACGGACCCATTGAAAGTAAATGGGTCCGCAGAAAATCACGGAAAACGGAACAACGGCCACGGGTGCACACAACGGTCGTGTGCATGAGGCCTTAACCTCTTTTACACTTTTTGTCATCAATTGGTGACACATTGTGTTCCTCCCAGTGGAGGACGAGAGCCCCAGTCTCCACACAGCTTACCACAGCGCCGTTCTTTGCATAGTGGCTGTGCTTGGTATTGCAGCCCAGGCCTATGTACTTGAATGGGATTGAGTTACACCTAGGCCATGAAGGTGACGTCACTGGCCTACTAAGAGGCCACAGCGCTCAACAGATCGCCATGGCCTCCTCAAACAGCGGATCATTGGGGATTCCGGTTGTCCGACCCCCACGATCATATACTGATCACCTATCGTGAGGTTAGGTCAACAATATTATACTCCCTGGAAACCCTTTTATTCTGCCCCTTTGTCTATGTCCATGGCTATGACTTCTGATTTAAATCACAGATTGACAAAATAAGTTCCTTCAAGTGACAACCAAGCTCTGCTAGGCCCAGGGCAAGTGTCAGGGCCCACTGCTCCTGGGGGGGGCGCACAGCCAATTGTAATGGTTATGCAGGAAGCCATTCGCTCCCCGCTCCACCAATCAGCCACCGGCGCTCCGCGGAAGCAGAACGATGGCCTCACACATCTCACTGCCCGTCTGTGTAGGAGGAGGGCGGGCTGGGAATCAGCCTCTGCACCTCCTACACAGCAGCGCAATGTGTCACAGCATCCTGCTGCTGCTGATGGGGAGCGCATATCATCGGAGGAACCAGGTGAGTATTTGCTGTTTGATTTTTTTTATTTGCTTTAAAGGGGGCACATATCTGGGCATATCTACTGTGAGGGAGCACACATCTTGGCATATCTACTGTGAGCGTGTAAGCCGTTTACCGGGGTGGGCTCCCCAGGATACAGCGAAGTCACGAACGAGAAAAGAAACTTTGACACCAGCTTTGTGAATCAGATTTCTTTTTACTGTAACAAGGTATTAAAGAAAAACCCAAAATGAACAAAGAATCAGGCTACATGCACTCAGCCGCAGCTGAGAACCCCTGTGCTGCACAGCAAGATGCCCCCTGGTGGATACCAAGGCAGTTTGCCGTAATTTGCCTATTGGCGGACACAACTAAAACTGTCCCACCGTACCTGTTATTACCCTTTGCAGAACGCAAAAGATTATGTGTATGGTTAGTTCAGGGGTTATCTGCGGTATAGCACAGCAGCTTACAAACTTATCACTTCTATACAATATTTTCCCCGTCCCCTTTTCATAACCGGTATGATAACATGTCTTCTAATGCTACTTCCTTAATGAAGACACTAAACTGGTTTGTAGTCATGGTAGATTGCTCTCAGTATGCAATGTTTCTTTAAGTAGTCCTTGTAGTAACGGTAGCAACACATTTGATACAAAGGAAAAGTTCCAGCACTTGCATATAGTTTCCTTTCTTTATTTTCCAAAACAGCTTCACATCTTAGGACAAATTCACGCACTTCTGCAGAATTGACGTCTTTTGCGCTTTTGCGTTCTTAGTCGTAATCGTGGTTGACCCATGATACTCTGGTTTAAGTATGGTCAGTCCGACCATATAAAATAGGATAGATAAATAGATCTATTTAGTTATGTTGTATTTTATATATAACAATTTTTTAGAATGTATCCGCTATCTTGGTGTATAATTTCTTTTTTTTATATGTACCGTATTTTTCGCCCTATAAGGAAGGAAGGAGGAAAATAAGAAAAAAAAATTTTTTAACCAAAAGGTGTGCTTTTGGTGGGTTTTGAACTAATGGTGGTCTGTGGATGACACTATTATGGGGGATCTGTGGGTGACACTGTTATGGGGGATCTGTTGGTGACACTGTTATGGGGGATCTGTGGGTGACACTGTTGTGGGGGATCTGTGGGTGACACTGTTATGGGGGATCTGTGGGTGACACTGTTATGGGGATCTCTGGATGGCTCTTATCGGGGTCTCTGGATGACACTGTTATGGGGATCTGTGGATGACACTGTTATGGGGGGATCTGTGGATGACACATATATAGCATCTTATGCTATGTGTCATCCACAGATCCCCTCCATAACAGTGTCCCTATAGTGTGAATGACCCCCAATACAGGGGTTGGGGGTCGCATCTGGTTTTATAATAACAGCGGGGCCCGTGCAGTGACTGTATTCTACTACACGGGCCCCGCTCACTGTATATAATCTTATCTATAATTGTAGGCATTGTTAATATATAAAAATTCAGGGTAATCAGCACCTGTATTACTTACAAGCGCTCGGTAGCAGAGAGGAGGGAGGAGGCAGGCCGGAAGGATGGGCGCTGGCAGGGTGAGTCACTACGTCACAAGTCCTTTCAGCAACCATGAGGTACTGCAGGTGAGGGAGTTCTCCGTTCCTCAGCTCCTATCAGCCTTAGCTGCAAGTTGCGTTTTGGTTTCCGCCTCCAGAGCGGAATGGAGGCGGAACGGAGCCAAACTGATGCATTCTGAATGGATCCGCATCCATTCAGAATGCATTGGGGCTAAACTGATCCGTTTGGGGGCGCTTGTGAGAGCCTTGAAACGGATCTCACAGGCGGACCCTGAAACGGCAGTGTGAAAGTAGCCTTAGCTAGAGAGAATTATGAACAGTCCCAAATACCAGTCAATATTGGCACAAAACCTTCAGGCTTCTGCTAGAAAGCTGAACATGAAGAGGAACTTCATCTTTCAGCATGACAACGACCCAAAGCATACATCCAAATCAACCAAGGAATGGCTTCACCAGAAGAAGATTGAAGTTATGGAATGGCCCAACCAGAGCCCGACCTGAATTTGATTGAAAATCTGTGGGGTGATCTGAAGAGGGCCGTGCCCAGGTGATGCCCTCGCAATCTGACAGATTTGGAGTGTTTTTACAAAGAAAAGTGGGCAAATCTTGCCAAGTCAAAATGTGCCATGCTGATAAACTCATACCCAAAAAGACTGAGTGCTGTAATAAAATAAAAAGGTGCTTCAACAAAGTATTGGTTTAAGGGTGTGCACACTTATGCAACCATATTATTTTATTTTAATATTTTTTCTTCCCTCTACCTAAAAGATTTCCGTTTGGTTTTCAATTGAGTTGTACAGTTTATGGGTCACATTAAAGGTGGAAAAAGTTCTGAAATGATTTATATTTGTCTCATTTTTTGTACATCACAGAAACCTGACATTTTAACAGGGGTGTGTAGACTTTTTTATATTCACTGTATATACAAACATTGAACAATGAGAGCTGTCTCACAATCTCACAAGGGAGCACACATTTTGGCATATCTACTGTGAAGGGGCACATATCTGGGCATCACTACTGTGAGGGGGCACATATCTGGCATAACTACTGAGAGGGGCCAATGTGGGCATAACTATTGTGTAGAGGCACTTCTGTGCATAACTGTGAGGGAGAACATATGTGGGTATAACTGCTGTGAGGGGGCATATCTGGATGTGGCAGCTGTGAAGGGGGCACATATCTGGCCAAAGCTTTTGTGAAAGGGGCACATGTGGGCATAAATACTGGCATTACTTCTGTGTGGCACAAATGGGGAATAATTACACCTCAGCTCTCAGCCAATAGTAGCTGGCGGCTCTGTGATCTGTAATGAAGCCACAGGAAATCCCAACAGGCTAGGTGCCAGTGCAGAGCGTGAGCAGCCGGTCAGAGGAGGTCGACTGAACATCAGCATCATGGTCATAAAATGCTCTCCCAGTCTGCAGTATATTCAATGTCTGGAGTTTCTCTTTAGAGGGTGTACAGTTAAAAATGGAATACTGTGAGTAGACCTGAGGGACTGAAACACTTGGTAGGGAAAAAAAAGTAGGCGCTTAAGGACTGATTCACACATATCCGCTCTGTAGCATGCTCTGTGTAAGGTATTTGGCAACAGCTATAATACATAGAGTTGCATTGCCTCATGTGTCGTGCAAAATGCCACAGGGGGGCCCACTGAGACTTAATCGTCCAAGAACCCACATGAACTTGGAGTCGGCCCTGGCTAGGCCACCAGAGATCCAGTTAGGCACTTCTGACAATCCCTCATTACACAGCGATTTCTCATGACACATCTTGTCATGTTATCTTGTAATAAACCTCCCAGACGGGGAAGGAGCAGATCACTCATGTGCGCGGTGCTCAGCGCGCTGTCAGTCACCTGTAGGACTCTCACTAATTCACGTTGTCATTGTGTACCGAGCAGATTATGTAACACAGTCAGTGACGTTTTTTCACTCCTTGAATTCTATTTTCTGCTCGGTAAACACTCTGAACACGTTTGTGAGGTGTGAGGGGTGACTAATAATCACTTTATTACCTCTTGACCTGCACTGCTGACGAGGATCATACCTGCACAATGACTCAGCCTCCGCACCATTGACTCCCTCCCAAAATCACAAATGAAACCCCTCTTCCGTTAAAGGGTTTCTACCATCAGAATTACTGTTATGTAGCTGACTGACATTAGCGATGCTCTAATGTCAGCACTACATAACAGTGTGTTTTTTACATTTCTCCCTGCAGCCGTTTTGCTAAAATACACACTTTTATAATATGCTAATGAGATTCTAGGTGCTATATTCAGCACCTAGAGGCTCCGTCTACTCACCCTTTATCCCGCCCAGGTCCTCCGTTCGGCCCGCCCCGCTCCTCTTGATTGATGTCCAAGTGCCATGCACAGTTGATAAAATCCCGCGCCTGCGCCGTTCCCTTCTGTATTCGGCGCAGGCACAGTGAGTGAAGGCCGTGATCCTGGTGCCGGATTCCTCACTGCGCCTGCGCTGACTAAGTCACAGTGAGGAATCCGGCACCAGGAGAGCGGCCTTCAGTCACTGCACCTGCGCCGAATACAGAAGTGAATGACGCAGGCATAGTATGGCTGCTGCCCACAGACTTTCACCAAGATACCCCAGAATCCTAAATAATAGAGCTAGTTGATCAATACATTCCCTACTCTATAACACTTCCTCAACTTGAAGGGGTGGTTCATGACTGGTTGCTAATGCCCATGGGTCCAGGCATGGTGTAAATAAATAAAAAACTTGCCTTCCAGATCCAGCATCAAGCTCTGTTCTCCACCTCTTATGGACTACAAGTGTAAATGTCACCACTGGCCTCATTGGTGGTCAATTGCGTCAGAAATATTATGTGACCGATGTAGCTACTGACTGGCTGGCAGCTGTGACATTCATGTATATGGCACATCACACTTCTGGTCGAGTAAGAATCAGAAGCTGTGGAGACAGAAGCTATGAATTGATGCGTGTTTTGCTTTTCTTAACTTTTACACCATGCCCAGCCTCATGGACATTAGTTCCCAGTCTCGGACAACCCATTTAACCTTTAGTAAGGAACTACTAAGCAAATGATCTTGACCACAGATGTATTATTGGTTGAAGTTGATAGTCGTTGGAATACTTGATCTGGGAATTGTGGTTTGTAGGGAAGGGTACAATAGGTTCTGTAAAAAACCTTGGTATGGAGAAATGTTGGTAACGTGATTGTAGAGTAACTCAAATAGCAAAGAAGTAATGTTCAGTGGTCTTCAGAAGAGCACATCATGTCAAAGTTAATGTAACCATACACTTTAGACAGTTCTTTCAACAGAAATTATTCCCAAACCCCTGACCTGATACACGTGTACTTTGAGCTTAGCTTGGGTAACATAGTAACATAGTACATAAGGCCGAAAAAAAGACATTTGTCCATCCAGTTCGGCCTGTTATCCTGCAAGTTGATCCAGAGGAAGGCAAAAAAAAAACTGTGAGGTAGAAGCCAATTTTCCTCACTTTAGGGGAATAAAAAATTCCTTCCCGACTCCAATCAGGCAATCAGAATATCTCCCTGGATCAACGACCCCTCTCTAGTAGCTATATCCTGTAATATTATTACACTCCAGAAACACATCCAGGCCCCTCTTGAACTCCTTTATTGTACTCGCCATCACCACCTCCTCAAGCAGAGAGTTCCATAGTCTCACTGCTCTTACAGTAAAGAATCCTTTTCTATGTTTGTGTACAAACCTTCTTTCCTCCAGACGCAGAGGATGTCCCCTCGTCACAGTCACAGTCCTGGGGATAAATAGATGATGGGAGAGATCTCTGTACTGACCCCTGATATATTTATACATAGTAATTAGATCTCCCCTCAGTCGTCTTTTTTTCTAACGTGAAGATAACCCTAATTTTGATAATCTTTCAGGGTACTGTAGTTGCCCCATTCCAGTTATTACTTTAGTTGCCCTCCTTTGGACCCTCTCCAGCTCTGCTATGTCTGCCTTGTTCACTGGAGCCCAGAACTGTACACAGTACTCCATGTGTGGTCTGACTAATGATTTGTAAAGTAGTAGGACTATGTTCTCATCACGGGCATCTATGCCCCTTTTGATGCAACCCATTATCTTATTGGCCTTGGCAGCAGCTGCCTGACACTGGTTTTTGCTGTTTAGTTTGCTGTTTATTAAAATTCCTAGATCCTTTTCCATGTCAGTGTTACCGAGTGTTTTACCATTTAGTATGTACGGGTGACTTGCATTATTTCTTCCCATGTGCATAACCTTACATTTATCAGTGTTAAACCTCATCTGCCACTTATCTGCCCAAGCCTCCAATCTATCCAGATCCATCTGTAGCAGTATACTGTCCTCTGTAGTGTGTGTGTGTGTGTGTGTGTGTGTGTGTGTATATATATATATATATATATATACAGGGCCGGCTCCAGGTTCATGTGGGCCCTTGGGCGATAAATCCCAGTGGGCCCCCATGAGGCATTTTTTTACATTGACATGTCCCCCTGTGGCTCCTACACGGTATAATGACCCCCAGTGGCCCCTATACAGTATAATGACTACTAGTGGCCCTTCACACAGTATAATGACTACTAGTGGCCCTTTACACAGTATAATGAACCCCCAATTTCCCCCCCACACACTGTATAATGACCACCTGTGGCCCTGCATTCAGAATAATAACCCCCAGTCGCCCCTATTTAGAATAATGACCCCCCCAGTAGCCCCCACACTGGGGGAATACTGTATGGGGGGGGCTCTGGGGGTCATTATACTGAATGGAGGGTCATTGGTGATCATTATACTAAATGGGGGACACTGGGGGTCATTATACTATGTAAAGGGCCCTCACAGTATAATGACCCCACAGTGACCCTCCATTCAGAATAATGACCCCCAGTCGCCCCCACACTGGGGGTTATACTGTATGGAGGGGGAACGAGGGGTTATTATATTTAATGGGGGCTCTGGTGGTCATTATGCTAAATGGAGGGTCAATGGGGATCATTATACTAAATGGGGGGCACTGGGAGTCATTATACTGTGTAAGGGACCCTCACAGTGTGATGAATGACCCCCCAGTGGCCCCCTCACATACCTATCATTGCAGGGGAGCTGGCGGTCCTGTCATTCACTAACCGCAGCTCCCTGCGCTCCTTCTCTCCTCCGGCCCGCTGCAGCAGTGAGCCAGGCCTGGAGGAGAGAAGGAGCTGTGCAGTGATGGAGCTAGAACTGACTGGGGCCCACAGCGAAATTAAGTACGCCCCCCCCCCCCCCCCATGTGGGTTCACATTACGTTTTTCCTATCGGTTTGATGTATAGAAATGTGCAGCACTCCACGTTTTTGTATCCTGCAGAGTCCAGTAAAAAATGCAGACGTTAACGTATATGTTTTTTCTACCATGGAACTGTTTGGTGAACGGACGCCACTGTACGGCATCAGTCTGAGGCATCTGTTAACGCATACATTTTTGGTATACATTAAATGGATGGAAAAAATTTGATGTGAACCCAGCCCTAGTGTCAGAATAAGCACCAGTACACAGCGGAACAGCGTGGTGGAGAGAGGAGGCCGCCATGTACTGACAGAGCGCTGCCTGGTCCTGGTGGTCGGGGATGAGGACTGTGTTTCCCAAGGATCATTTTCTACTGGGCAATACAGGGCACAGTATAATACACTAGAATCTATATAATATAAAGATATTAGCCTTACCCCAGAATAATCATACGATTAGGGGGTCATTTATTATATAGAAATACGTCTATGTTAGGCGTATTTCTGACACAGATGTGGCGCAAAGGTCCTTAACACCGCAATCTGTATCTTTTCCCGCTCATGCCAGATCTAAAAAAAGTGGTGTGGGCAGAAAGGGATACAGTTATGGCCATGCAGTTATTGGATACCACTGCCATATAGTGATAACACCGCCATACAATGATAAAACCACCATACAGTGACCGGATAAGGCTACTTTGACACTAGCGTTCGGGGCTCCGCTTGTGAGCTCCGTTTGAAGGGTCTCACAAGCGGCCCCGAACGGATCCGTCCAGCCCTAATGCATTCTGAGTGGACGCGGATCCGCTTAGAATGCATCAGTTTGGCTCCGTTCAGCCTCCGCTCCGCTCAGCAGGCGGACCCCTGAACGCAGCTTGCAGCGTTCGGGTGTCCGCCTGGCCGTGCGGAGGCAAACGGATCCGTTCAGACTTACAATGCAAGTCAATGGGGACGGATCCGTTTGAAGCTGACACAGTATGGCTCAATTTTCAAACGGATCCGTCCCCCATTGACTTTCAATGTAAAGTCAAAACGGATCCGTTTGCATTATCATGAACAAACATGTTCATGGTAATGCAAACGGATCCGTTCTGAACGGATCTAAGCGTTTGAAGTGAAAGTAGCCTTAAAGGGTATAAGAGGGCACAGTACAGGGAATGACTAGGGGCACTGCACATGGTGTGGTAGGAGGGCACAATGCAGGGTATAAAGGGGCACAGTACGGGGTGTGGGGCACAGTACGGGGTGTGGGGCACAGTACGGGGTGGGGGAGCACAGTCACATGACCCTGTGACGTTAGTAGGTCCTTATGGTGAATGCGGTTCAGATGCCACCATAATGAGAGGCAGAGGAGTGAGACGGGGCCCTGGATGGACAGGAGGGGTGGACACAGCAAGTAGGTGGAAGGGGCTCTGAGGGGGATTCATACAAGTAGTGGGGGCAGGAACTCTGTGCAGGGCAGCAATAGGAGATAGGAGGGTGGAACAGGAGCCCTGGATACATGAGGGAGGAAAGGAGACAGCAGGGGCTCCATAAGGGTGATATAGGACAGGATATGGGGGGGGGGGGAGGTGTCATGGAGACAATCAGCTTAATAAAACAGTAACACAACTAAATAGAATGAAGCAGCAGCGTCCCCCCCCCCCCCCTTTCCTTCTGTCCCACAGACAAGAGACAGTCACAGTGCAGACTCACAGACTGTCTCCACACTTCTCTGCTCCAGCTCCAGCCCTGCGGTCTCTCTCCTCAGGCAGCGTGTGTCCTGTGTAGAGGGGGCGTGTCCTGAGTCTCTGCAGCTCAGAGGGCCCACCAGAGGGGTACTGCGTATGTGAAATGACAGCAGTGAGAGCTCCCATCTGTATTGATGGAAGTGCTCATAGCAGCTCAGTGGGCCCCCCCAGGAGCATTGGGCCCCGGCACTTGCCCGGGGATGCCGGGTTATGAAGCCGGCCCTGTATATATATATATACACCGTATACTGTCCTCTTCAGTGTAAATTACTTTACACAGTTTAGTGTCATCTGCGAAAATTGATATTTTACTATGCAAGCCTTCTACGAGATCATTAATAAATATATTGAAGAGATTAGGGCCCAATACTGACCCCTGAGGTACCCCACTAGTGACAGTGACCCAATCTGAGTGTGTACCGTTAATAACCACCCTCTGTTTTCTATCACTCAGCCAGTTACTTACCCACATACAGACATTTTCTCCCAGTCCGAGCATTCTCATTTTATATACTAACCTTTTATGTGGTACAGTGTCAAATGCTTTGGAGAAGTCCAGATATACGACATCCATTGATTCGCCGCTGTCAAGTCTAGAACTTACCTCCTCATAGAAACTGATTAAATTAGTCTGACATGACCGATCCCTCACAAAACCATGCTGATATGGCGATATTTGCTTATTTCTGTTGAGATGCTCTAACATGGCATCTCTCAGAAAACCTTCAAACAGTTTACCCACAACAGATGTTAAACTTACTGGCCTATAGTTTCCAGGCTCTATTTTTGGCCCCTTTTTGAATATTGGCACCACATTTGCCATGCGCCAATCCTGTAGGATATTCCCTGTCAGTATAGAATCTGCAAATATCAGAAATAAGGGTCTGGCTATGACATTACTTAATTCCCTTAGGATACGGGGGTGTATGCCATCCGGTCCTGCCGATTTGTCTATTTTAATCTTTTTAAGTCGCTGTTGTACTTCTTCCTGGGTCAGACAGGACACTTTTAATAGGGAATTTATTTCAACATTCAGCATTTCATCTGACAGTTTATTTTCCTCAGTGAATACATTGGAGAAAAAAATATTTAACAGCTTTGCTTTCTCCTCGTCGCTCTCTGCGACTCCCCGCTCATTACTCTTTAAAGGGCCGACACCTTCAGATTTATACTTTTTAACATTAATATAATTGAAGAACATTTTAGGGTTAGTTTTACTCTCTTTGGCAATTCATCTCTCGGTCTCTAGTTTGGCCGCTTTTATTTGTTTTTTACATGTTCTATTTTTTTCCTTATAGTCTTTCAGTGCTTCCGTGCTACACTCCTGTTTTAGGGATTTGTATGCTTTCTTTTTGTCATTTATTGCTTTCTTTACAGTTCTATTTATCCACATTGGTTTCTTTTTGTTCCTTAACCTTTTATTCCCATACGGTATGTACCTCTCACAATGAGATTTTAGGATGCTTTTAAAGATATCCCATTTTGTGGCTGTATTTTTATTTGTGAGGACTTTATCCCATTTAGTTAGGCCTATGTCCTCTCTTAGTTGGCTAAATGTAGCTTTTTTGAAGTTTGGTATTTTTGTTCCTCCCTGTAGAAACGCTCTTTTGAATGATAATTGAGAGGTTATTACTTTATGGTCACTATTTCCCAGGTGTCCCCCAACCTGCACGTCTGTTGTTCTGTCAGGTCTATTGGTTAATACTAAGTCCAGTATGGCCGTCCCTCTAGTCGGGTCCTGAACCAGTTGGGAGAGGTAATTGTCTTTGGTTATTGCCAAGAACCTGTTTCCTTTATGAGATATACAAGTTTCAGTTTCCCAGTCTATAACTGGGTAGTTGAAGCCCCCCATAATAACCACCTCATTATGATTTGCCGCCTCGTCTATCTCATTTAGTAGTAGATTTTCTGTGGACTCTGGTATATTAGGAGGTTTATAGTAAACTCCTATTAGTAATTTATTGTTCTTTTTAGCTCCATATATTTCTACCCACAGTGACTCCACATGTTCATGTCCCTCACTTATATCTTCACGGAGTGTGGGCTTTAGACAGGACTTTACATAAAGGCAGACCCCTCCCCCTCTCTGGTTTTGACGATCCTTTCTAAACAGACTGTAACCTTGTAAATTAACCGCCCAGTCATAGCTATCATCCAGCCATGTCTCAGTTATTCCCACTATGTCATAGTCCTCCTCACACATTACTAATTCCAGTTCACCAGTTTTATTAGTCAGGCTTCTGGCATTAGTATACATACATTTGAGAGGTTTATATATATTTTTTACCCTACACCTTTCCTTCTGAACTGTTCTAGTCCCTCCTTCCATTCCTCCCCCAGTCCCACTACCTTGCCCCCGGTCTCTATCTGCACTATCTTCCCATCCTGTAACGTAATTACCCTCCCCCCCAGTCCCTAGTTTAAACACTCCTCCAACCTTCTAGCCATCTTCTTCCCCAACACAGCTGCCCCTTCCCCATTGAGGGGCAGCCCGTCCCTACGATAGAGCCTGTAGCCGATAGAGAAGTCGGCCCAGTTCTCCAGGAACTCAAACCCCTCCTTCCTACACCAGTTCTTGAGCCACTTGTTAATTTCCCTAATCTCCCGCTGCTTAGCTTGGGTGAACGTTCTTATGTTCTCATTGAGGCTAGAGGATAGAGGAAAGGTGCTTACAGACACCCCTGGCGATGGCTTACATGTATCTCTCTTGAACACAAAGGATTGGGAATGTTGAAATCCAACATGGCTGACTCCTTTTACATCTGAGGTCTTCAATCAGGGAAGAGTCAAAACACCCCCATAAACAATTGAAGGCAGATATCAATATCCCCATGGATAATAAATGGTCAACCAGTCCTACTGAAATGAACAAGTATGACCAACATTTATTTAGTTGTTGAATATAGATTTTTGCTGACAAATGCTAGGGTCAGAATTTGATTGGTTCAGGGTGGTATGTAGGTGTGAGGCATGTCTTCTTGATTATCTTTGAAATACCACAAACAACCATAAAGGAAACCACATGGCCTCTATCATTAAGATACCACACCATCTTACACAGCACACGGCATCTCAAGATAGTCCCATCAATGTGTTGATGGGTCAAGCCTACCCCAGTGATTACATCCAGGGGAGCAAAATGGCCGTGGTAACATTTTTATGTTGATCAGTGTCAAGAAATCAACTCTGATCGAGTGTTAATAATGAATAAAACACTAAGGCTCTGTTGACTGTTCTCTGTTCTGGAGGACCTGACATGTCAATGTATTAAATGGGAAGTATGTAGATTTTAGTAAAAACTATGCAATGCTTCATTTCACCTGTGGCGGCACTGCAGGAAATATTGAATGCTTGCTGCCAGGTTTCCACACAGATCACTGCTGATTAGTACAAGTCCTAGCAACAGGAAGATCTTTCTGACAAAAAGGGTTTGTCCTTGACAACCCATCAAGTGGCTTTTTTTAAAATTCGGTCTTAGTGTGTGTATAAAGATATTTTAATGTCCTCATTAGGGCAGGAACTGATGCAAGCAATGAGAAGATCGGTAGACCGTTGCTATGTTGGAACATGAGGGATTATGAAAACATACAATGGACTCTGCTTCCTGATTAATTAAATTCATGAAAAACTGGTTTATATGCAAATCTTTTTTGCAATGTTCGATTACTCAGTAACTACCTACTGTACCTGTTCTACTCATCATCTGCAGGATGGGCACAATATATCAATAGAGAAACCAAATCTCTCCACCCAAAAGTTATGATATAAAAAATATCTACTGGGCAAATCGGCTACTAAAACTCTAGTGGACCAGGCCTAAGCATGCTGAGATATTCTACCGAAAACACACACAAAAAAAAAATCATATAAACTCTGGGCCCATTTTAGTTATTGAAATCTGGAGACAGGGACATAAATTTTTTTTTGTCACAGTTATATCAGGCCACAACGGTTTTACACACAAAAAAAAACATCAGCAAATACATATTTTTGATTCTCACAGGTTTACTTTGGCCATGCAACATTTCTCAATTCAGAATTTTTTTTTCGTCTAAGAAATTTTTAATTTTTCATCTGAAAATTCTGACTTTTCATCTGAAAATTCTGACTTTTCATCTGAAAATTCTGACTTTTCATCTGAAAATTCTGACTTTTCATCTGAAAATTCTGACTTTTCATGGTGGAATTCTGTTATTTTAGTTTTTACTTTTTTAAGTTTCAGTTGCAACTCTATTTTTTTATTCAGAATTTTGACATTGTAGTTCAAAATTCAGATTTTTTTTAATGGTATTTTTATTTTATTTATATCCTGTGTTGTCCTTAACGACTCTGCCACAAACATCAGAGGCTCATTTGAGAGAAAGCGTAAATTCCCACCTAGCCACCCTCGATCCCTGGCCCTGAATGCCAGCATTTCTAAACTACTGGCCTATGAAATGCTGTCATTTAGGCTGGTGGACACAGACAGCTTCAAACAGCTCATGTCGCTTGCTGTCCCACAGTATGTTGTTCCCAGCCGGCACTACTTCTCCAAGAGAGCCGTGCCTTCCCTGCACAACCAAGTATCCGATAAAATCAAGTGTGCACTGCGCAACGCCATCTGTGGCAAGGTACACCTAACCACAGATACGTGGACCAGTAAGCACGGCCAGGGACGCTATATCTCCCTAACTGCACACTGGGTAAATGTAGTGGCGGCTGGGCCCCAGGCGGAGAGCTGTTTGGCGCACGTCCTTCCGCCGCCAAGGATCGCAGGGCAACATTCTTTGCCTCCTGTCTCCTCCTCCTCCTACTCAGCTTCCTCCTCCTCTTCTTCCACCTGCTCATCCAGTCAGCCACACACCTTCACCACCAACTTCAGCACAGCCCGGGGTAAACGTCAGCAGGCCGTTCTGAAACTCATATGTTTGGGGGACAGGCCCCACACCGCACAGGAGTTGTGGGGGGGTATAGAACAACAGACCGACGAGTGGTTGCTGCTGGTGAGCCTCAAGCCCGGCCTGGTGGTGTGCGATAATGGGCGAAATCTCGTTGCAGCTCTGGGACTAGCCGGTTTGACGCACATCCCTTGCCTGGCCCATGTGCTGAATTTGGTGGTGCAGAAGTTCATTCACAACTACCCCGACATGTCAGAGCTGCTGCATAAAGTGCGGGCCGTCTGTTCGCGCTTCCGGCGTTCACATCCTGCCGCTGCTCGCCTGTCTGCGCTACAGCGTAACTTCGGCCTTCCCGCTCACCGCCTCATATGTGACGTGCCCACCAGGTGGAACTCCACCTTGCACATGCTGGACAGACTGTGCGAGCAGCAGCAGGCCATAGTGGAGTTTCAGCTGCACCACGCACGGGTCAGTCGCACTGCGGAACAGCACCACTTCACCACCAATGACTGGGCCTCCATGCGAGACCTGTGTGCCCTGTTGCGCTGTTTCGAGTACTCCACCAACATGGCCAGTGGCGATGACGCCGTTATCAGCGTTACAATACCACTTCTATGTCTCCTTGAGAAAACACTTAGGGCGATGATGGAAGAGGAGGTGGCCCAGGAGGAAGAGGAGGAAGAGGGGTCATTTTTAGCACTTTCAGGCCAGTCTCTTCGAAGTGACTCAGAGGGAGGTTTTTTGCAACAGCAGAGGCCAGGTACAAATGTGGCCAGACAGGGCCCACTACTGGAGGACGAGGATGAGGAGGAGGTGGAGGAGGATGAGGATGAAGCATGTTCACAGCGGGGTGGCACCCAATGCAGCTCGGGCCCATCACTGGTGCGTGGCTGGGGGGAAACACAGGACGATGACGATACGCCTCCCACAGAGGACAGCTTGTCCTTACCTCTGGGCAGCCTGGCACACATGAGCGACTACATGCCAGCGTTTTGTCTGAACGTGTATTCAGCACGGCAGGGGGCGTCATTACAGACAAACGCCCCCGCCTGTCTACAGCCAATGTGGACAAGCTGACATTCATAAAAATGAACCAGGCATGGATCCCACAGGACCTGTCCATCCCTTGTGCAGATTAGACATTAACTACCTCCCCTTAACAATATATTATTGTACTCCAGGGCACTTCCTCATTTAATCCTATTTTTATTTTCATTTTACCATTATATTGCGGGGCAACCCAAAGTTGAATGAACCTCTCCTCTGTCTGGGTGCCGGGGCCTAAAAATATCTGACAGTGGCCTGTTCCAGTGGTGGGTGACATGAAGCCTGATTCTCTGCTATGACATGAAGACTGATTCTCTGCTGACATGAAGCCTGATTCTCTGCTATGACATGAAGACTGATTCTCTGCTGACATGAAGCCAGATTCTCTGCTATGGGACCTCTCTCCTCTGCCTGGGTGCCTGGGCCTAAATATGTGACACTGGACTGTTCCAGTGGTGGGTGACGTGAAGCCTGATTCTCTGCTATGACATGAAGACTGATTCTCTGCTGACATGAAGCCTGAATCTCTGTTATGGGACCTCTGTCTGGGTGCCGGGGCCTAAATATGTGACAATGGACTGTTCCAGTGGTGGGTGACGTGAAGCCTGATTCTCTGCTATGACATGAAGACTGATTCTCTGCTGACATGAAGCTTGAATCTCTGTTATGGGACCTCTCTCCTCTGTCTGGGTGCCGGGGCCTAAAAATATCTGACAGTGGCCTGTTCCAGTGGTGGGTGACGAAGCCTGATTCTCTGCTATGACATGAAGACTGATTCTCTGCTGACCTGAAGCCAGATTCTCTGCTATGGGACCTCTCTCCAATTGATATTGGTTAATTTTTATTTATTTTATTTTTATTTTAATTCATTTCCCTATCCACATTTGTTTGCAGGGGATTTAACTACATTTTGCTGCCTTTTGCAGCCCTCTAGCCCTTTCCTGGGCTGTTTTACAGCCTTTTCAGTGCCGAAAAGTTCGGGTCCCCATTGACTTCAATGGGGTTCGGGTTCGGGACGAAGTTCGGGTCAGGTTCGGATCCCGAACCCGAACATTTCCGGGAAGTTCGGCCGAACTTCTCGAACCCGAACATCCAGGTGTTCGCTGAACTCTATTCATAACCGATATAGACAGTTATATCATCGTGACGGAAGCGTTTTTGCTGATCCATGACAGATCCAGCAAAAACGCTGGTGTGAAAGTAGCCTAAGGCAAACTTACCAAAATTATAGTTGGTAAAGTCGAGGCTTGTAAACTCCACCCTGGGTACGCCCCATCTGGGAATACCCACTTACAGGCAGAACTTAAATTAGCCTCTTCCATTCTCAGCCTGGGACAGGTTGAATTTGTCATGACAAATTAGAGACAGACCCTGCAATTTTGGGACCATTGGCATCTATGATAAAGACTTTTAGAATTGGGATTTTTGTATCAGAGGCTCAACTTCTCCCCTCTTCTTGCCTACAGTCCTGCACGTACATATTTTAATTTAAAAAAGTTAAATAACACATTTCCCCAATATTTACACATGAAAAATTTGCTCAGATTTTTTTGTTGCAGCAGTTTAGTCTAAACTAGGGTTGAGCGAACCCGAACTTACCGAACTTTAGGGTTTTTTGTACCCGGACTCGAACATTTTCGTAAAAGTTCGGGTTCGAGTTCGGTGTTATGCGATTTAATGGCGCTTGTTGAAAGGCTGCAGGGCAGCCAATCAACAAGCGTTTAACTCGTGTGCCCTTAGAAGCCATCACAGCCATGCCTACTAATGGCATGGCTGTGATTGGCCAAGTGCAGCATGTGACCCAGCCTCTATATAAGCTGGAGTAACGTAGCGCCGCACGTCAATCTGCTCTTACTAGTTGTAAGGATAGGATGCTGCTGCTGTGAGGGAGAGATTAGGAAAGACTCTGATATCTGCACTTGGTCTGAAGTCTGCGATCTACAGCATTTTTTGTTTGGGGGTGCAATGCAACATTTTTGTACCCTGCCCTAAGCCCAGTGAGACAAAAAATATTTTTTTATCCGTCTGTTAGTTAGGTGGACGTCGGCGGCCATTTTGTGCAACAGCAGTGCACCAGCACAGCATATGTGCCAGGGACAATTATTTAATCCTGTTCTTGTAGTTCAGTGGCCGACATATACCCATTTTTAAAGTGCACCTGCACTGCATATGTGCCAGGGGGAGGGAAAATAATACAGTTTGTATGTTCAGGGACCCAGCGGGTGACATATCCTCATTTTTTTCTGTAAAGTACCCCTGAGCTGCATTTCTGAGAGTGAAATATAATCAGTTAAATCCATCTGTTCCATTGTGGGGAGACATATTTCCATTTTTTGTTGTAAAGTACCTCTGAGGCCTGCACTGCATATGTGACAGGCAGGCACATAAATTCAGCAAATCCATCTGTTCCATTGTAGGGGGGACATATCCACTATTTAAGTAAAAAACCCATGTACTTAATTTGTGAGAGTGAAATATAATCTCAGTTAAATCCATCTATTCCATTTATGGTTAAAAAAAAACTTTTTTGTTGGGCAATAAGGTACCTTTTTACCCTGTGCTGCATTTCTGACAGTCCAATAAAACTGAGGACATGGAACGATTCACATCTGTCATCCCCCTCTGGATCAGATACATCGACGATGTGCTGGTCCTGTGGGGAGGGTGACAGAGTTTTGTTCCAGGAGTTTGTTGCAGCCCTGAATATTAATCCATAGTCACCATATAACTGGATGCATCTGGTCATATCATTACCAATGTGTTCAGGAAGCCCACGGCCACCAACAATTTGTTAAAATGGGAGAGTGGGCACCCTTTGGTCCTGAAAAGAGGGATCCGGAAGGGACAATATTTAAGGATGAGGAGTAATTGTTTTCAACTTAGTGATTTCAGGGTGGCTGCGAGAGATCTTCAACAGAGGTTCCTAAGTCGTGGTTATCCACAGCGGTGCTTGAGACAGGCGTATCAACATTCACTCAGCGCCAATAGGGATCTTCTGTTGTCCCCCAAAAAGAGGGAGGTTGGTGACAACAATGTCAGAATTCTTGGCATGTACGACAGTGCCCATGAGGCTGTACGTCAGGTCCTCCTTGAACATTGGGATATACTTAAATCTGATCCAGACATTGGTAACATGATCCCACCCAGACCATCTGTCACCTATCGGCGTAGCAACAACTTACGAGATATATTGACACATAGTCTTTATCTAAGTCCTAAACCACAGTCCTGGTTGCGCAGTTCCCTTACAGGGACATTCCCTTGTGGATCTTGCAAGTTCTGTGGATTTATAGACAAGACCAAGAGTTTTGCCAACAGCACATCAGATAAGACCTATTTTATTAGGTCATTTTTCAACTGCAAGTCAGTTGGTGTTATTTATCTGATGACCTGTTTGCGGCATCAAATATGTTGGCAAAACTATTAGGGAACTCAGGCGACGCATAGGGGAACATGTTATGGACATTACGAACCTGAAAGACACCCCTATTGCTCGCCATGTGTCTGATTGTCACAGTGGCAGAGTGTCATCGGTTAAGTTTCAGGCGATTGATTCTGTAAAGATGTCACTAAGGGGCGGTGATTGTGACAGCATCCTTTTGCAGAAAGAGGCGCGATAGATTTCTTTAAACACCATCAAACCGTCTTGCCTCAATGATGCCATTTCTTTTGTGCCATTCATATGAACATATACTGGCTTCATATATGCCTATGTTATTCATGATCATTTAAGTAGTGGCATCTACTGACGTTCCTTGGTTCCCTCGAGTGTTGTTTTTGTCGCAGCGTTGTGTCAACACTCATTCTCTGTTTCCTCTATTTTGATCTCATTCCACTTATTATATATAGCTTTTAGGTATTGATAACGCGATGGCATGTTCATACAGAGCCGCCGTGAAGTTCCCCTATCTGAGCTGCGGCGCATTGCGCTTTTCCCGGGACTGACGTAGCTCCGCCCGCTGTTCAGACATTGGTTGATCCTTTACCTAGCCTTTTGGCCGGATTGGCTGTCATGCGGGAACGGGGGGGGGTGCGGCGGGGCGGGGTTTCACCCTTTGAATCTCAGCATTCTGTGAGCCGCTTCGCGGCCATAACAGCGCCGACTGTTTGCACACCAGCTCGCTGCCCCTCAATCTAGAGGTGGATGGCTTAGGCAGGACCATAGGTTCCAGTGATTATGCTGTGCCTCACACTAGAGGAATTCGATTATAGGCAGGTCACCCTACCTCTGCCTCCTTGTTACAGCCTCAAGTGAACACCCATATCAGAGGCTGTGGGCTCCAGTCACGGTGCATGTTGCTCCTGATGAAGTGCACCTTTGTGCATGGAAACGCATTGAGCATAGATTACATAGGACTGTGTCAGGGGAATCGGTGCTCTTGACACACTAGTCAGAGTCAGCAGCTCTTACTCTGTCTCAGTCCTGCACCTGTATTGTTTCAGTGCAGTGGATGTCTGCGCGCTGACATCCACTGTTAGTTGTGGTGATATCTGGTGCTACACATGGTACCAGGTATCCAGTTGTACAGTACTTCACCCAGGTCTCACACCCAGGAACTTATGGTGATATGCCCCCTAGTGTTGGTGGGTTTTAGTTTGTTGGACACACCGATCATTCTGCTCCAGTGCAGTTCCACCTTCACCAGTGTGGTTATTATGATGGTTGGTCCCATAAATCAGTGAGTTTCAATCAGCTGCTTTGTGCAGTTTGGGTAGACACCCCTATATTTTTTTCAGACATCATAATAAAGCTTTTGTTATTTTGTTTTAGCGTCCTTCCTTTATTTATTTGGTAGTTCAATAGGACGCTAACTTATAATACCATCCTCTAGTTGTTATTCAGTCCAATAAAAGCGCCAAATACTGCAGTTACATTTTTTGTTGAAAAATTCAAGTTTTTGTTGCTATAAAGTCCATTTGCGGCCTACGCTGTGTTCCTGTCAGTCAAATAAAACCAGTAAATACCGCTGTTACATTTTTGAGCTTCAAATTCCCATTTTTGGGTGCAAAGTACCTCTGAGGCCTGCACATGTGACAGGCAGGCACATAAATTCAGCAAATCCATTTGTTCTATTGTAGGGGTGACATATCCATATGTGCCAGGGGAAGGGAAAATAATACCGTCTGTATGCTCAGGGACCCAGGGGGTGACATACCCTAATTTTTTTATGTAAAGCACCCCTGTGCTGCATTTCTGAGAGTGAAATATAATCAGTTAAATCCATCTGTTCCATTGTGGGGTGACATATTTACATTTTTTGTTGTAAAGTACCTCTGAGGCCTGCACATGTGAAAGGCAGGCACATAAATTCAGCAAATCCATCTGTTCCATTGCAGGGGTGACAAATCCACTATTTTTTAAGTAAAAAACCCCTGTGCTTCATTTGTGAGAGTGAAATATAATCTAATATAATCTCAATTAAATCCATCCGTTTCATTTAGGGTTAAAAAAAATAAAATAAAAATTTGGGGCAATAAAGTACCTTTTTGCCCTGTGCTGCATTTCTGGTAGTTGTAAGGTAATTCGTCTCTTCACTAGGCATCCCTGATACCTGACCTCGGTGATCAGCTTGGATTAAATCTATCTGGCACCAGGAGAATGAACTTGTCAGATACAACAAAACAAAACACGGGTCTGTACAAATTCACTCTGATTTATTAACAGTTGGAAAACACTTAATATAGGGGGGGGTTGAGCTTCCTTGACATCCAATCATATGATAGCATTTGCTTAACCTATAATGTAGTTACACATAAGCTTTGCATAAGGCCTCATGCACACGACCCTTGTTGGGTTCCGTGTCCGTTGTTCCGTTTTCCGTGATTTTCTGCGGACCCATTGACTCGGAAAATGCACCGTTTGTCATTCGCATCCGTGATCCGTGTTTCCAGTCTGTCAAAAAAATATGACCTGTCCTATTTTTTTCACGGACAACGGTTCGCGGACCCATTCAAGTCAATGGGTCTGTGAAAAAACACGGAGGCACACAAGATTGTCATCCGCGTCCGTGATCCGTGTCCGTTTTTTTCCTATCATTTTCAAGGCAAACTTGACTTTGATTTTTTTTTCACTTTTCATGTCTGGTGATCCTCCAAAAATCAAGGAAGACACACGGAAAAAAAAAACGGAAACGGAACAACGGAACAACGGAACCCCGTTTTGCGGACCGTGAAAAAATACTTTCGTGTGCATGAGGCCTTAAAGGGATTCTGTCACCAGGTTTCACCCCTGTCAGCTAAACATATGCTGATGTTCAGGGCGTCTTCACGATTCCTAATGTGGGCTTATAAATGTCATCTGTGGGCTTATTTAGCTAAAAAACAGCTATTACTAACCTGTCAGTCAAACAAATAAGGTGCCCAAGGGGATGTTAATGGGTGCAAGATGCCCGCCGCACCCACCGCCGTTCGTGCCCAGCGGCGACTTTCCGGACTTCTGCGCCGCCTCCTAATCCTCTGTGCCGCCTCTAGCTCTCCCTCCCTCCCCCCTCCTTCTGCTGTAAGATCTCGCGCTTGCGCACAGGGCTCTGCCTGATGCGCCCGTGCGGACTTCTCCATTTGGCTTCTCACAGCGAAGTGCGCATGCGCCGGCACTTCGCTCAACCCCTGTTTGCGCGAGATCTTACAGCAGGAGGAGGGGGGAGGGAGGGAGAGCGAGAGGCGGCACAGAGGATTAGGAGGCGGCGCAGAAGTCCTGAAAGGCGGCGCTGGGCACGAACGGCGGTGGGTGTGGCGGGCATCTTGCACCCATTAACATCCCCTTGGGCACCTTATTTGTTTGACTGACAGGTTAGTAATAGCTGTTTTTTAGCTAAATAAGCCCACAGATGACATTTATAAGCCCACATTAGGAATCGTGAAGACGCCCTGAACATCAGCATATGTTTAGCTGACAGGGGTGAAACCTGGTGACAGAATCCCTTCAACATAATAGATAACTCATAGTAACAGCATTAACCAATCAGGTATAGACACATATGGGCTAGTATGCATTGAACCAGGATGACCATATAAGGTGTGACTATTTAAACTAAGGAATGTAAGGGTCCCTTGAAACTGCCCTAGGAAAGAGAAAATATCTCAAATTCCACAGAAGAGGGGAACTTAAAACAGTGCATGAACTAAGATGATTTCACAATACACATTGTTAAGGCAGACAAAATGGAGTTACATATGTCCCTTCAATCCCCTCTTAGAACCTTATATATCTTATACTATATGGTTCTTTCTCTTTTCTCCCTTAGTCTGCTTGTAAGCCTTTAGATATTCCATATACCCTTCAGGAGTATAATCCTCAGGCTTTGTTGAGGTTGTGTTTGCCTCTTCCATCTCTACCGGAGTATAGAGGAATGTTGAGTGTACCCCTCTTTCGGACACATTTTGACATATGGTAAGAAGGGAGGGCACACACTGAAGACAACAACAGAGACACACTATTTCAGCGACCACGGCAAGTGCCACGCCTAAAACATATCTTATTTGACCAAAGTCAGGTATCCAGCCAAAAAGCCAGACCCACCATCCTTGGTCAACATCTTGTTTTATGTGTTTAATCATCTCTTCTAGTTGGCCTATTTTATCTTTTATTCCACGGGAGTGATCTGATAAATTGAAACAATACACTACATGCAGAATTATTAGGCAAATGAGTATTTTGACCACATCATCCTCTTTATGCATGTTGTCTTACTCCAAGCTGTATAGGATCGAAAGCCTACTACCAATTAAGCATATTAGGTGATGTGCATCTCTGTAATGAGAAGGGGTGTGGTCTAATGACATCAACACCCTATATCAGGTGTGCATAATTATTAGGCAACTTCCTTTCCTTTGGCAAAATGGGTCAAAAGAAGGACTTGACAGGCTCAGAAAAGTCAAAAATAGTGAGATATCTTGCAGAGGGATGCAGCACTCTTAAAATTGCAAAGCTTCTGAAGCGTGATCATCGAACAATCAAGCGTTTCATTCAAAATAGTCAACAGGGTCGCAAGAAGCGTGTGGAAAAACCAAGGCGCAAAATAACTGTTCATGAACTGAGAAAAGTCAAGCGTGCAGCTGCCAAGATGCCACTTGCCACCAGTTTGGCCATATTTCAGAGCTGCAACATCACTGGAGTGCCCAAAAGCACAAGGTGTGCAATACTCAGAGACATGGCCAAGGTAAGAAAGGCTGAAAGACGACCACCACTGAACAAGACACACAAGCTGAAACGTCAAGACTGGCCCAAGAAATATCTCAAGACTGATTTTTCTAAGGTTTTATGGACTGATGAAATGAGAGTGAGTCTTGATGGGCCAGATGGATGGGCCCGTGGCTGGATTGGTAAAGGGCAGAGAGCTCCAGTCCGACTCAGACGCCAGCAAGGTGGAGGTGGAGTACTGGTTTGGGCTGGTATCATCAAAGATGAGCTTGTGGGGCCTTTTCGGGTTGAGGATGGAGTCAAGCTCAACTCCCAGTCCTACTGCCAGTTTCTGGAAGACACCTTCTTCAAGCAGTGGTACAGGAAGAAGTCTGCATCCTTCAAGAAAAACATGATTTTCATGCAGGACAATGCTCCATCACACGCGTCCAAGTACTCCACAGCGTGGCTGGCAAGAAAGGGTATAAAAGAAGAAAATCTAATGACATGGCCTCCTTGTTCACCTGATCTGTCACGGAACCATGAACCAGACGTACAACAAGAGATAAGTGAAAATAAGAAGGCTTTATTGAAAATAAAGCTGTAAAGCAAAAGTCCAAACGGATGGTGAAACCGAGCAGAGTCTTTGCGAAGCCAGAGGTCAGGAACCAGAAGGGTAGTCAGACGAAGCCAGGATCAGGAACCAGCAGGGTAGTCAGACGAAGCCAGGATCAGGAACCAGCAGGGTAGTCAGACGAAGCCAGGATCAGGAACCAGCAGGGTAGTCAGACGAAGCCAGGATCAGGAACCAGAAGCAGCAGCAGTCTTAGAAGCATGTGAACACAAGAGGACCAAGCAAGGAACTGAAGCCACAGACCTCCTATATATATGAGCTAGGCATCCAGCTCCTCCCAGGGGAAGGAGGAGCCGCAGGGTGGAAGGCTACAAGAAACCCAGAAACCTAAGATGGCCGCCAGCACATGTCAAACGAAGGAGAGCAGCAAGCAGGTAAGACCATGACAGTACCTCCCCCTCAAGGGCCCCTCCTCCGCGGAGCACAAAACGGTTTCTGAGGGAAGCGTGCGTGGAAGGCTCGGAGCAAGGCAGGAGCATGGACATCTGCGGAGGGAACCCAGGAACGCTCCTCTGGACCATAACCACGCCAATGGACCAAAAACTGCAACCGACCGCGGACCAGGCGTGAGTCCAGGATTATTGCTCACCTCATATTCCTCACGATTGCCCACTTGGACCGACGAGGCCGAGGAACCGAGGAAGTGAAACGATTACACACCAGTGGCTTCAACAGGGAGACATGAAACACGTTGGAGATCCGCATGCCAGGAGGAAGCGCAAGGGCATAGGCTACCGGGTTTACCCTGCGAAGCACTCGGAAGGGACCAACAAAGCGAGGCGCCAGCTTGGGAGTGGGCACTCGAAGGTTGAGGTTGCGGGTGGACAACCATACACGGTCTCCGACCTGGTAGGAAGGAGCAGGCGCTCGTCTGCGATCAGCCTGGAGTCTCTGGCGCTGCGCAGAGACCTCAAGGGACTTCTGGATCTGTACCCAAGAAGCACGTAGGACGGAAAGGTGATCCTCCACAGCCGGAATATCCTGGGGAGAGAATACCTCCGGTAACACGGCAGGTTGGAACCCATAATTGGCCATGAAGGGAGACGTCCCAGAGGAAGAGTTCACTGCCGTGTTCCTGGCAAACTCAGCCCAAGGCAGGAGGTCAACCCAATTGTCTTGGTGATCGGAGACATAGCAACGAAGGAATTGTTCCAAGGCCTGATTGGATCGTTCTGCGGCCCCATTGGACTGAGGGTGGTAGGCCGAGGAGAAGGAGAGATGAATCCCCAACTGGGAGCAAAAGGCGCGCCAGAACCTGGACACAAACTGACTCCCCCGATCCGACACAATCTCCTTAGGCAAACCGTGCAACCGGAAGACCTCCCTGGCAAAAATCGTGGCCAACTCTTGTGCAGAGGGTAACTTCTTGAGAGGAACACAGTGGCACATTTTGGAAAACCGATCCACAATCATGAGAATGACCGTATGGCCTCGGGATGCAGGGAGGTCCACAATGAAATCCATCCCCAGGTGTGACCATGGGCGCTCCCCGGTGGCTATGGGTTGCAGAAGGCCCAACGGAAGGTGCCGAGGGGACTTACTCTGGGCACAAACGGAGCATGCCGCTACATATGCGGCGATGTCGGAACGTAGGGAAGGCCACCAGAACAGACGTGAAACAGCCCAGGACAGCTGATTCTTTCCAGGATGCCCCGCGGTCTTGGAGTTATGGTAGGTTCGCAACAACCGAGTGCGCAACTCCTCAGGCACAAAACATCTGCCGTTGGGTCTCCCAGAGGGAGCACCAGATTGAGCCGCCAAAATCTGCTCACCCAGGGGAGAGGTCAGGCTGGTGCGAATGGCGGCCAGGATCTGATTCGGAGGTATGACCGAAGTCGGAATCGACTCCTCCCTGGACAGCTCGGAGTACTGCCGTGATAAGGCATCCGCCCTGATGTTCTTGGAACCGGGTAGGTAGGAGACCACGTAATTAAAACGTGACAAGAACAGAGCCCATCTGGCCTGACGTGGTGTCAATCTCTTGGCCTCAGAAAGGTAGGTCAGATTCTTGTGGTCCGTCAGGATGAGAACCGGAACCACCGAACCCTCGAGCAAGTGCCTCCATTCTTTAAGGGCCTGCACGATGGCCAATAACTCCCTGTCACCAATCTGATAGTTGCACTCCGCGGAAGACAGTTTCCGGGAGTAAAACCCACAAGGAAGCAGAGGACCCTCTGGTGTTCTACGCTGAGACAGAAGGGCGCCTACTCCCGTCTCAGACGCGTCCACCTCGAGGACAAAGGGCAACCCAGGGTTGGGATGCGACAGAATCTGAGCCGACACAAAGGCGGACTTTAGGGCCTCAAAAGCTCGGATGGCCTCGAGCGGCCAGACCTGGGAATTACTGCCCTTCCTGGTCAGATCCGTGAGAGGCTTGGCCAGCATGGAAAAGTCCCTGATGAACTTCCGATAATAATTGGCGAAAGCCCAAAAAGCGCTGCAGGGAACGAAGACCACTGGGCTGGGGCCACTGTAAGACAGCCGAAACCTTCTCAGGATCCATGGAGAACCCTCAGCGGAAATGATGTAACCTAAGAAGGTTACCTGGGATCGGTGAAATTCGCATTTCTCAAGCTTACCGAACAGCTTGTTCTCTCGTAACCGTTGCAACACTCGTCTGACATCCAGAATGTGGGCCTCCATGGATTCAGAATATACCAAGATGTCATCCAAATAGACTACCACACACTGCTGCAACAGGTCACGGAAAACATCGTTGATGAATTCCTGAAAGACTGCGGGCGCATTGCACAACCCAAAGGGCATAACCAAGGATTCGTAATGACCGGTCCTGGTGTTAAACGCGGTCTTCCACTCATCGCCCGCCTTGATCCTTACCAGGTTATATGCCGCCCTCAGGTCGAGTTTGGTAAAGACCGTGGCCCCTTTAAGGCGATCGAACAGCTCGGAAATCAAGGGTATCGGTTAAGCGTTCTTGATCGTGATGCGATTGAGACCCCTGTAATCGATGCAAGGCCTCAACTCACCGCCCTTCTTTTTCACAAAGAAAAATCCAGCCCTGCCGGGGACGAAGATTTGCGAATGTGTCCGCGTGAAAGCGCCTCCCTCACGTACTCCTCCATGGCCTCATTCTCCGCTACCGACAGTGGATAGACTTTGCCACGAGGAGGAACGGCACCAGATTGTAACTCTATGGCACAATCGTATGGGCGGTGCGGAGGTAGGGCAACCGCGCGCTACCTTATCGAATACATCCCGGTACTCCTCGTATTCAGGAGGCAACAGAGAGTCCGAGGAAGTACACAGCAACTTGACAGACCCATGGATGCAACTAGCCCCACACTGCGGTGACCACGAGAGGATCTCGACCGATCTCCAATCGAAAGTCGGATTATGCTTCTGGAGCCAGGGGTACCCCAAGACCACGCTAGTAGGTGGAGACGAAATAACCTGGAGACAGACCGACTCTCTGTGAACGGCACCAATGGCTATCCCCACTGGAAGGGTCTCATGAGTCACGTGTGGCGGCAGAAGGGGTCTGCCGTCTATCGCCTCAAGAGCCAGTGGGGAACCTCGAGCCTGCAGAGGAATGGAATTGGCGGCAGCGAACACACTATCAATGAACAAACCACCAGCACCAGAGTCCACCAACGCCTGGGTCGTCACCGAGCCCCCGACCCAGGAGAGGACAACAGTGATCAGTGGTTTGTCAACACGGGAAACCGGGGACGAGGAGACTCCACCCAAGATCTGCCCCCGACAGGATCTCAGGGTACGAGCGTTTCCCGGACGGTTTCGGACATGCCAACCGAAAATGCCCACCGAGACCACAGTACATGCATCGGCCCTCGCGTCTCCGGAGTGCCCTCTCCCCCTCGGACAGGCGAGCAAACCCCAGCTGCATGGGTTCACCCCCAGACAAGTTCATCCCCAGGAGGCGTGGGAGGAGAGGGAGGCACGGTGGGACAGCAAACGTAGGCATCAATCTGTTAAAAGACCTCCGCAGGTTCTCCTTAAGGAAGGTCTCTCCCTGAGTCTGGTGTCAAATCAAAATCAGGAAAGAAATAAGAGACTCGAGCTCAACTGGTAGGTCCTTAGCTGCAACCTCATCCTTCAAGGCATCCGAGAGACCATGAGAGAAAGCAGCGACCAGAGCCTCTATTATTCCAGCCCACCTCTGCTGCCAGGGTACGAAACTCAATGGCGTATTCAGCTACGGGATCGTGAACCCTGTCTGATGGACATAAGGAGCTTCGCAGCAGAGGCAGCACGAGCCGGCACATCGAATACCTTCCGAAGAGAAGCAACAAAACCGGAAAACTCGGCAACCACCGATTGTTGTTCTCCCATAAAGGGCTGGCCCAGGCCAAGGCCTTGTCCGGAGCAGCGAGATCAAGAAGCCCACCTTGATCTCTCAGTAGAAAGGCATGTGGCAGCAACTCGAAATAAATGCCCACCTGGGTTAAGGAAACCTCGGCACCTGAGTTGGCTCTCCCCCAAAGCGACTGTGGAAGAGGGGCAGAACCGGTCATACCCCGAAACACCGCAGGCGCAACAACAGGTGTCGTGGGTAGACTCTGGCGCAACAACCGGAGCGGCAGTAGGAGCGAGCCCCAGGAGCGACAACCCGACCCATCGGCAACGGGAGCGAAATGAGCCGTGCGTTCAAGCAGGGTTTGCAACGCCACAGCGAACCGACCCAACAGGTGATCCTGCCTGATCAAAGTCTGGCAACCAGCGTGGGTAGCGAGGATGGGCCCTGTACCGTCCAGAATTCATGGCTTGTCCTAATGTCACGGAACCATGAACCAGACGTACAACAAGAGATAAGTGAAAATAAGAAGGCTTTATTGAAAATAAAGCTGTAAAGCAAAAGTCCAAACGGATGGTGAAACCGAGCAGAGTCTTTGCAAGCCCAGAGGTCAGGAACCAGAAGGGTGTCAGACGAAGCCAGGATCAGGAACCAGCAGGGTAGTCAGACGAAGCCAGATCAGGAACCAGCAGGGTAGTCAGACGAAGCCAGGATCAGGAACCAGCAGGGTAGTCAGACGAAGCCAGGATCAGGAACCAGAAGCAGCAGCAGTCTTAGAAGCATGTGAACACAAGAGGACCAAGCAAGGAACTGAAGCCACAGACCTCCTATATATATGAGCTAGGCATCCAGCTCCTCCCAGGGGAAGGAGGAGCCGCAGGGTGGAAGGCTACAAGAAACCCAGAAACCTAAGATGGCCGCCAGCACTGTCAAACGAAGGAGAGCAGCAGCAGGTAAGACCATGACATGATCTGAACCCCATTGAGAACCTGTGGTCCATCATCAAATGTGAGATTTACAAGGAGGGAAAACAGTACACCTCTCTTAACAGTGTCTGGGAGGCTGTGGTTGCTGCTGCACGCAATGTTGATGGTGAACAGATCAAAACACTGACAGAATCCATGGATGGCAGGCTTTTGAGTGTCCTTGCAAAGAAAGGTGGCTATATTGGTCACTGATTTGTTTTTGTTTTGTTTTTGAATGTCAGAAATGTATATTTGTGAATGTTGAGATGTTATATTGGTTTCACTGTAAAAATAAATAATTGAAATGGGTATATATTGTTTTTGTTAAGTTGCCTAATAATTATGCACAGTAATAGTCACCTGCACACACAGATATCCCCCTAAAATAGCTAAAACTAAAAACAAACTAAAAACTACTTCCAAAAATATTCAGCTTTGATATTAATGAGTTTTTTGGGTTCATTGAGAACATGGTTGTTGTTCAATAATAAAATTAATCCTCAAAAATACAACTTGCCTAATAATTTCTGCACTCTCTGTACATCCATGCAAACGCTGAGGCATCCTATACCCATGTTGAAGCAATAGTCAATAGTTGCCCTATTCTGCAAGATAGCCTTTTTATATGATTGTATATCCAGCAGTATATCTTGCAGAATTGCACTAGTGACATTTATCTGTTTTACCATAAAACAGGCAAATTTTTTGATATTGTCCTGTGGTTATATATGGCCAACCCTGGTACTCCTATCAAAGATATCCCTAAACTCATGTATTCTGATCTAGAGAGGAGATTCACATTATAGTCACAATTGTCTGGTAGCTGTAGGGAAGTGTCTCTCGTGTGTCGTGTCTACATTGCTGGGACTAGTGGTATCATTGCTAATGTCAACCTAGCTATTGTACAGGGTCCCTCTGTAATATTGGCTGGTATGTATGTGTAACTAGTATTTCCACAGGCCAATACCCATCCTGTTGGTAGAGGTACATGTTTGTCTAGGGATGGTACTGTGTTTGTAATGTTACATTGCATATTCTTTCCTGATACTATCTTTTCACAACTACCTAGATTTCTATCTCAAATATTTGGCTTAGTCTTGTTCTGCATTTTTGCTTGTATGCAGGGAGGCAATAGTTCCTCATCACAATTGAACTTATAACATATTTCTGCTGCTGTAACAAGACCTGTAATTATTTCTATCATATTATTTTGCAGAGTTTCATATGTAGGACAGTTATAACAAGCATGATAAGGATTTGCATATCCATATTTAACATCATGATCCGGCAAATCAGTGTCATTCTATTGGGAGCGTAGGAGCCCCGTCCATACATCTACTGAGGTAGGGATTGCTACCAGACATGTCTCCAAAATGTTAGATGCAGATAAAGTGGTTCGAAGACAGAAATCAGTTAAGTTCAGAGTTTTGGCCAGGTACAGCCATAAGTTCTCTATAATCTTCCACAGATTGTCTTCCCCCCTGCATTCCGTTATCAGGTGTGTCTGCCTGTCCCACAACTGTGGGAGGGTGAGTAGGAGACACAAAATTGCAATTATCAAAGCAATGCATCTCAGCCATCTCGAGGAATTTCCCGACTGCGTCATCTCGTTGGGGGTCAAGGCTGTCTGCCTCCGTTAGTACCCCTTCTGTGTCTCCTTCAAGGTCAAGGCTTTCTGCCTCCGTTATTACCTCTCTTTTCTTCACCAACTTAATTCTTGTGGCGTGGATCCACATGGCCGATTGTTCAGTGAGGACTGCTGTTCTGGTGATCGCGACTACCTCGGTGGGTGGTCCGTAGTTGAAACTTCCTGGTTCCTTTCCCTTCTTTAAGATCTTGATCATCACCTGGTCGCCTATCCGGAATGGGTGGGTTGGTTCCTGTGAAAGAGAAGGAGACTTACAAGCAACTTTTTTCTTCAGTGTTACTGAGGACCTTGATCAGATTAGTAACATACTCCTCTCTGATCAGGTCCAAGTCCCCTTCCTGCACTACCAGGGGGCGTTTTGCCCATGGTGTGGGGAAAGGCCTACCTATTAGAATTTCAAAAGGTGACATCCCTAACTTCTTATTAGGCGTCATTCTAATGTCTGCGAGTATTATGGGTAGGATTTGTTTCCATTTCTCAAATGTACCAGCAGTGGCCTTCCTGAGTTTGTCTTTAACTGTCCTATTCCGTGGAAATGTGCTATTAAGATGGAAGCCCTGTGTTGGGGAATGCATAGCTTCCCCCCTTCGCAGACTAATCCTGTCTTAGGATTTTTCTGCAATACTGGATAACACCAGTCTTGCTGTTACTGTTCAGTGGTATACCTTTGAAGATCAGTAAGCATTTGCGACATCTCAGGGGTTGGAGGTGCCAGACATGGCATCTCCCAATGGTTACACGGACCTGTGGGGTTGCATTTGGCCACTCGTTTCGCCACCTTATCTGCCAGTGCATTGCCCTATAAGACATGATCCTTACCATTTGCTGCCGTGAATCCTGTCCTCTGCCAAATCATGCCATGGTCCCACACTACCCCATGTGCGTACCTACTATCAATATAGATGGTGACAGGTCTGTCAGCATGTAGAATACATGCTCTAGTGAGTGCAATGAGCTCAGCTACCTGCTGTGTTGAGTGTGGATGCCCTTGAGTAGAGATGTCCCGAATAGTTCACCGGCGAATAGTTCCCGGCGAACATAGCTTGTTCGCGTTCGCCGCGGCGGGCGAACATATGCAATGTTCGGTCCGCCCCCTATACATCAACATTGAGTAAACTTTGACCCTGTACCTCACAGTCAGCAGACACATTCCAGCCAATCAGCAGCAGACCCTCCCTCCCAGACCCTCCCACCTCCTGGAAAGCATCCATTTTAGATTCATTCGGAAGCTGCATTCTCAGTGAGAGGAGGGACAGTGCTGCTGCTGCTGATTCAATAGGTAAAGCGTTAGCTAGGGCAGTGTTCTGTGTCCACAGACTCATCTGCTGTAAGGACAGCGTCCTGACAGCACCCCAAAAAGCCCTTTTCAGGGCTGGTACATCAGTCTGCTTTTTTTTTTTATATATATATATATTGCAGTTGCCTGCCCGTGTGTGAGAGGCTGCAGGCTCAGTCACAGACAGTACTGTGTGCACACCATTCATACAGGGTGTGACAGAAAATACCGTGCAGATAAAAAAAATTATATTTAATCTTTTTCTGTGATATAATCACAGTTGCAAGCCTGTGTGTGTCAGGCCCACACAGACTGTATTGTGGCCACTGGCTAGTGGCTAGACCTCCACTTATACCGTTACAGGGTGTCACTCACTCACAAATACCTCGCAGATAAAAAATAATTATATTTAATCTTTTTCTTTGATATAATCACAGTTGCAAGCCAGTGTGTGTCAGGCCCACACAGACTGTATCAGGGGGGTGCTGGCAGCCTTAGTCCTGGGGGGCAAATCCAGTCAAGTGGCCCATTTTTATTTTGCAGACTTTTATTTTATTTTCTACAGGAACACATTGCATTTACTGCCCCCCAATGTGGCACGTGTAGCGCGCTGCGCCAATTCTTTTGCCCGCCCATTTTTCAAAGCCCCCTTCATATTTAAAAATGCGGCTCGCATAGCGTGCTGCGCCGATTCTTTTGCCTGGCCATTTCTAAAAGCTCTGTAGGAATGGAAAAACGTTTAGTCCCACCCATTATTAAAAGCCCCTCCTACATATATAGGCCACTCCCAACAAACACTGTACAGCTGAAACTCTATTGTTGAGGCCTGTTTCTACACATCATATGGAGAGGGGGAGGTCTGTCCTGGCCGCACTGCCTGCTTCACATTATACAATAAATAGAAGGCTACAGCCAGGAAGCTCCTCCGCTCTCCTCCCTCCTCAAATCCTGCTCAAGGCTTGTGGTTCCCACCACAATCTGCCACCCGCGGCTGCCCCCCTTTGGCCGTCCTCACCCAGCTCTGAATCCTCCTTCTGCAAATGGCAGGGGGAGGAGCCGAAGCATCTCCTCTCCTACATAGCGCTACATACCTCTTACATCCAGTGATGTCATCTTTGTTGTAGACGTTCTCTTTCTTTATCTTCTCCATTCAGACCAGACCGCCATGATGATTTTTTAGCCATCTCCCGTCTCTGCAGAGATTGACAAACAGACATTAGTTTCTCACATTTCCATCATCTTCACATCTTCTGAACACCCTTTTCTGCACCCCAATTACTATACTGCTGAAACAGTCCCCCTGGAAGTACTACTACCACACAGATAGTGGCCCCCTTCAACAATTATTGGCACACCAGTGCCTCTAAAAATAACTGCACCCCAGACACTAATAGTATAAAGATAATGTCCCCCAAAAATAATTTGTGCTAAGCTGATACTATGCCAGGGTGCCCCCCAAAAGTAACAGTGCGCCTCAAAATCCACCAATAGAAAGAATTCTCCAGCCCGAGCACACTTAGTACTAATAATGCCCTATAGTGCCATAGTAATCATGTTCCTCATAGCCCCCTAGTAGTAGTAAAGCTCTGCATAATACCCCCTAGTAGTAATAATTAATTCTCCCTATAATATGACAGTACATGAAATACCCCCGCTTAGTGCCTGCAGTTGAGCTAATGTCCCCATAATGTATGCCAGTATCAAATACCCCATATAGTGCCCCAGTAAATGCCCTCATAGTGCTCCTCTCCCCCCCTGCCCCCATAGTGTCCCCCATATATGCCAGTAATAAATGCCCCTTCTTAGTGGTCCCCAGCAAGATGCTCCTTTAGTGCTCCTCTCCCCCATAATGTGCCAGTAATAATGCCCCTTTCTTAGTGCCACCAGATGCCACATATAGTGCTCCACTCCCCCTTTAATGCCCCATAGTGCCCGCTCCTCCCCCTATTGCCTTTGCTATTTGCGCCGTGACACTTTGCAGGCTTGCGGGTTGCCGGTGGCAACGTGTTGCCTTGTGTTATGGCATGAGGTAACGGCAGTATCTCGGCATTGGCAGTGTCGTGCGCCGTGACATGGTTGCCACGCATGCTGTTGCCGGTGGCAACGTGGTGGCTGGTGTGTGCACTTCCCCTTTAAGTTGTAGCCTTCCCCTGTCTGGTGCAGGAAGGGTTAACTACCTTGCTGGGTGTGGTCACTAGGTGCTTCTTATACCTGTGGCTTAAGGTCAGGAGTCAGTTTTACTCCAGCCTTGGTGTGTGCTGGAGTTATGCTCCTTGTCTGGTTGTTCCATCTTCCAGTGTGAGGGCCACCTAGTGGGACATCGATGTCTCCAGCGATGTCTTCCCATTCTATCCTCCATGTTCCCCTACCTGTGTGGTTGTTTGGTGTGGGTTTATGTTCAGGGTGTGTTGTACGTCTTCATGGTTGTTACATGTCTGGGCTGTTGTTGGTGTTTGTCCCTACATGTATGTTAGACGTTTACCCTGTATGTTGAAGCCTGTTTGCAGCGCTGCTTGGGGCTGCCATGCACTGTGTGAGCATGGGGGGGCTCTGGCAGAGTTGATATGCTGGATTCCTGTGTTGGTGGTTTGTACTGTGACCTGCTGGGTGTTTGGGCTCCTGTACTGATGCACAGGTTCCAGTTGTGGAGGCTTCGGCAGGTAAGTGAGTTGTCATGTTGTTCTTACCTGCCGTTCCTCTTGCTGCGAATGTCTCTCCTTTTCCCTTTGTTGCTAGGCCTGTGGAGACTCTGGTTTATCCGTGTCTTGGATGAACCTGGTTGTCTCTGGTCCCTGTCTCCTAACCTCAGGGAAATTCAGGGATTTCAGGGTTCTGATGTTCCAGTGTATGGGCCCTCCTACCTTATGGGTCGGCACATACAGTTAGGAGAACAGGGCCATATTTAGGGATGCTTTAGGAGGTGGCCAGTTCCCTTATTCCTCCATACTGGCCTAGCAGCTACTGTTATCCCTTGACATTGTTTGGTGGGGGTTTTTCCCATAATGTGCCAGTAAAAAATGCCCCCTTAGTGCCACCAGATGCCATAGTGCCCCATAATGTGCCAACAGAAAAAGGCCCCTTTAGAGCCCCGACTTCCCCATAGTGCCCCCAAATAATGCCCCTATAGTGCCAACAGATGCCCCATAGTGCCGCTCTCCCCTATAGTGCCCCCCCCATAGTGTGCCAATAAAAAGAGCCCCTTTAGAGCCCCCAAATTCCCCCATAGTGCTCCTCTCCCCCATGGTGCCCCCATAATGTGCCAGTAAGAAATGCCCCCATAGTGCCCCCCCAAAAATGGGCAAGAAATAAATAGTGCCAGCTCCCACCTCAAAGAAAAAAAAACCCACTAATACTTACCTCCATCAGCAGTGATGCGATACAGGCCTCTTCCGGCCTGTCTCCCTGCTGTGAGCTGCCCGACTCAGGCTGCGCGATGATAATGACGTCATCACGCCGCCTGAGCCGGCCTCTGATAGGCCGCAGGCAATAGTGCCTGCAGCCTATAAGAAGAACAGGGAAGGGAGACGCCTCTCCCTCCCCTGCCGCAGCACAGGCATCTGTATCACTGTCCTGAGGACGGCGATACAGATGAATATGGAGATAAGCGCTTCCACAATGGAAGCGCTTATCTCCTACTGCCCCCCACCGCCGCTGGCAACTAGAACCAGGGCCACGCCGCCTGTGGTGATCGGCAGTGTGGCCCTGATGAATAAAAAATAAATAAAAAATTATTCGTTAAAGACGGCCCAGTGGCCATTTTTAATATGCTTTAGGGCAGCCTGGGGGGCAATTGCCTCCCTGCTCCCTGGCCCAGCCCGCTCCTGGACTGTATTGTGGCCACTGGCTAGACCTCCACTCATACCGTTACAGGGTGTCACTCACTCAAATACCTTTCAGATAAAAAAATATATATTTAATATTTTTCTGTGATATAATCAGATTTGCAAGCCCGTGTGTGTCAGGCCCACACAGACTGTATTGTGGCCACTGGCTAGGCCTCCACTCATACCGTTACAGGGTGTCACTCACTCACAAATACCTTGCAGATAAAAAAAAAATTATTTTTTAATATTTTTCTGTGATCTAATCACATTTGCAAGCCCGTGTGTGTCAGGCCCACACAGACTGTATTGTGGCCACTGGCTAGTGGCTAGGCCTCCACTCATACCGTTACAGGGTGTCACTCACTCATAAATACCTCGCAGATAAAAAAAATAATTATATTTAATCTTTTTCTGTGATCTAATCACAGTTGCAAGCCAGTGGGTGTCAGACCCACACAGACTGTACTGTGCCCACTGCCCACCACTTATATAGGGTGGCACAGTACCTTGCACGCATAGTAACACTTATCTAATAAAAAATGACAGGCAGAGGCAGGCCACCCCGCAGGGGCCGTCGTGGTGCTGTGATTTTTACTGGCCCTGGAATAATGCCCAGTGTTCAGAGGCCACGTATCCTGAACCCAAAAAATTCGGAGAAAATAGTTGACTGGCTTACACAGGACACCCAATCTTCAACAGCTTCCGCTAAGAACCTTGACGCACCATCCTCCTCCAGCTCAGCTTCGGTCACCTGCTCTCAAGTTACCACTCTCCCGCCCGTCGCCACCACCACCACTACCACCACAACCACCACAGCCACCACAGCCGCTTCACTTGATCCCTCAGAGGAGTTATTTACACATCAGTTGGATGAAATTAGTGATGCGCAACCATTATTGCCAGAGGATGGAGATAACAGGGATATGTCTCAGTCAGGCAGCATTACACACATGGTTGTACAGTGTGATGATGATGATGTTGTACCCGCTGCTGCTTCCTTTGCTGAGGTGTCAGATACAAGTGAAGTGGTTGATGATGACGATGTGTCCGTGGATGCCACGTGGGTGCCTGCTCGAAGAGAAGAAGAAGCGGGGGAAAGTTCAGAAGGGGAGACAGAGAGAAGGAGGAGACGAGTTGGAAGCAGGGGGAGGTCGTCGCAAGGAGATAGTGGCACAGTCAGACAGCATGTATCGGCACCCGGGGTCAGCCAGACAGCACGCCAATCAACGCATGCTGTTGCCACCACCAGAATGCCGTTATTGCAAAGCTCAGCAGTGTGGCATTTTTTTTGTGTGTCTGCCTCTGACAACAGCGATGCCATTTGCAACCTGTGCCAAAAGAAACGGAGTCGTGGGAAATCCAACACCCACCTAGGTACAACTGCTTTGCGAAGGCACATGATCGCACATCACAAACGCCTATGGGATCAACACATGATGACGAGCAGAAGCAGCACACAAGCTCAAAGCCACCATCCTCCTCCTGGTCCAGCATCTTCAGCCACGTCAACCACTGCTGTCCTCCTTGCCCCCTCTCAACCACCCGCCACTCCGCCTCTCACCTTCAGCAGTTCCATCTCATCTGCCCACAGTCAGGTGTCTGTAAAGGAAATGCTTGAGCGTATGAAGCCAATGTCACAGAGTCACCCCCTTGCCCGGCGTCTAACAGCTGGCTTGACGGAACTCTTAGCCCGCTAGCTTTTACCATACCAGCTGGTGGAGTCTGAGGCCTTCAAAAAATTTGTCGCTATTGGGACACCACAGTGGAAGGTACCCAGACGAATTCTTTTTTCAAAAAAGGCAATCCCAAACCTCTACTCAGTGATTGAAAAGGAAGTCATGGCATCTCTGGCATACAGTGTTGGGGCAAGGGTCCATCTGACCACTGATACCTGGTCTGCAAAGCACGGTCAGGGCAGGTATATCACCTACACTGCGCATTGGGTCACCCTGCTGACGGCTGCCAAGCATGGAATGCGTGGCTCTGCAGCGGAGTTGGTGACACCGCCACGACTTGCAGGCAGGCCTACTGCCACCTCCTCTACTTCATCCTCGTCGATTACCTCCTCGGCTGAGTCCTCTTCTGCTGCGGCGTCTGGCTGCACATCAACTGAATCCCCCCAGCTCCCCAGGGGCTATTCCACATCCCGGAATACGACAGTGTCACGCTGTCTTGGGGTTGACTTGCCTGAAAGCAGAGAGCCACACCGGACCAGCACTCCTGTCCACCCTGAACGCACAGGTGGATCAGTGGCTGACCCCGCACCAACTGGAGATCGGCAAAGTGGTGTGTGACAATGGAAGCAATTTGTTGGCGGCATTGAATTTGGGCAAGTTGTCACATGTACTGTGCATGGCACATGTGTTGAATCTCATCGTACATCGCTTTGTGTCTAAGTACCCAGGCTTACACGACGTCCTCAAGCTGGCCAGGAAGGTGTGTGGCCATTTCAGGCGTTCCTACACGGCCATGGCGCACTTTTCAGACATTCAGCGCCAAAACAACATGCCAGTGAGGCGCTTGATTTGCGAAAGCCCGACACGTTGGAATTCAACACTCCTAATGTTCGACCGCCTGCTCCAACAAGAAAAAGCAGTCAATGAGTATTTGTATGACCGGGATGCTAGGACAGCCTCTGCGGAGCTGGGATTTTTTTTGCCACGTTACTGGACGCTCATGCGCAATGCCTGTAGGCTCATGCGTCCTTTTGAGGAGGTGACAAACCTAGTCAGTCGCACCGAAGGCACCATCAGCGACCTCATCCCATTGTTTTCTTCCTGGAGCGTGCCCTGCGAAGAGTGCTGGATCAGGCTGTAGATGAGCGGGAAGAGGAAGAGTTGTGGTCACCATCACCACCAGAAACAGCCTTGTCATCATCGCTTGCCGGACCTGCGTTAACGCTGCAAGAGGAGTATGAGGAAGAGGAGTCAGAGGAGGAATGTGGCTTTGAGGAGGAGGAAGACCAACCACAGCAGGCATCCCTTGGTGATCGTTGTTGTCACCTATCTGGGACCCGTGGTGTTGTACGTGGCTGGTGTGAAGAACAGACCGTCAATGACATCAGTGAGGACGAGGAACGGGAAATGAGTAGCTCGGCATCCAACCTTGTGCAAATGGGGTCTTTTCATGCTGTCATGTCTGTTGAGGGACCCTCGTATAAAAAGGATGAAGGAGAACGACCTGTACTGGGTGGCCACGCTACTAGACCCCCCGGTATAAGCAGAAAGTGGCAGAAATGTTACCAAATTATCGAAAGTCAGAAAGGATGCAGCAGTTCAAAACAAAACTAAAAAATATGCTTTACACAGCTTATAAGGCGGATGTCACAGCACAACAGGAATCTAACAGGGGAAGAGGTGAAAGTAATCCTCCTCCAACCATGACCACGGCGGCAAGGACAGGACGCTTTACAGATGTGTTGTTGATGGACGACATGCAGAGCTTTTTCAGTCCTACACATCGCCACAGCCCTTCGGGATCCAGCCTTAGAGAACGACTCGACCGACAGGTAGCAGACTACCTCGCCTTAACTGCAGATATCGACACTCTGAGGAGTGATGAACCCCTTGACTACTGGGTGTGCAGGCTTTACCTGTGGCCTGATCTATCCCAGTTTGCGATAGAACTTCTGGCCTGCCCCGCTTCAAGTGTCCTGTCAGAAAGTACCTTCAGTGCAGCAGGAGGCATTGTCACTGACAAAAGAAGTCACCTCGGTCAAAAAAGTGTTGATTACCTCACCTTCATTAAGATGAATGAGGCATGGATCCCGAAGGGACTGACAGTGGGGGATACGTTTGACTAACAAAAGGCCTGATGACATGCCTTGGCCTCAAAATGGTCCTTACGCTGATGTATTTAATGTCTGCATACCGGATGACTTTCATGAATTCTCCGCCACCAACTAGGGTTCAAGCCGCAATGTTTTAGTCACCTATCTGTCTTGAAAACATCAATTTTTCCGGCCGCTGCTACAACAGCGGCTGCAACAATAACATTATTTTTCAGGCATGTGTACATGCCTAATTTTTCTGACCTCTGGTGCTGCACTGTGGCTGCAAAAACAAAACAAAAAAGGCACATACAAGTGTCAATTCCCCTTCGTGATCGTTACCTTGTTGTGGTGAAGGGGCTTGCGAATCACAATGAAGCGATCATCACCTCTATGAGTGTGTTGGCAATAAGGCCGTTGCTTCATTATGATCAGACCAAAAGCGATCGGCTGGATAATTTTTCATAGAAAAAACATAATTTTTTTTTTATTTTTTAAAGTTGTATGGGTGGGTTTTTAATACATAAAATAAAAAAATCATAATAAAGTTTCTTAATAGTTTATTAGAAATAATGCAGACAATTTAAAAAATCCCCATCAATTCCAATACAAAGAAAGTACAAAGCTCAGAACTAAATTATTGCAGGATGTCGTAATGGTTTGTTAATTCGACAATGGTAATCAATTTGACACACGTCCCCGGATAGGGATTAAACTGATAGGAATAGTACTAGTTTAGACACCACTCATATAGGGTGTCACAGCACATTGCTCCGTGCACGCGCAGTGCCCCAACTTGGGAGTAAGAGGACCGACCAAGCTGCTTTTTCCATCTCCCGGTTCCTAAAATCAATTCAGTTTGGTGTATCAGAGTTTGGTCTGCAACTGTGAAGGCAGTCGATGGTACCCGGCCTAAATTTTTTTTTCACAAAAGGCAATCCCTGATATGGAACATAACAGGGATTAAACTGATGAGAATAGTACTACAGAAAATACCACTCATATCGGGTGGTGACAGTAAATTGCACGGCGCAGACGCAGTGACCGTGGCGTGGATTCAAACAAAGAGGAGGGAGCCACATTTTTTTTTAAACCATCTCCCCGTTTGAAAAATCCATTTAATAAATGGGATCCCAGATTGGGGACCATACAGGGATTAAAACTGATGAGAATAGTACTACAGAAAATACCACTCACAGGTGTGACAGTAAATTGCACGGCGCAGACGCAGTGACCGTGGCGTGGATTCAAACAAAGAGGAGGGAGCCACATTTTTTTTTAACCATCTCCCCGTTTGAAAAATCCATTTAATAAATGGATCCCAGATTGGGGACCATACAGGGATTAAACTGATGAGAATAGTACTACAGAAAATACCACTCACGGGTGTGACAGTAAATTGCACTGCGGAGATGCAGTGCCCATGGCGTGGATTCAAAGGGGAGGGAGCCAGCGTTTTTTTTAACCATCTCCCCGTTCGAAAAATCAATTCAATTCACCTTTCGGGGACCCTTGGTGTTGTACGTGGCTGGGTGGAGGAAGAAACCTTCAATGACCTCAACGGGACATGGCTAGCTTGGTATCCAACCTTGTGCAAATGGGAAGTTTGCGGTTGGGCAAATGGACTGTTTGCGGTTGTTTGCGGTGCATTAAAAGGGGAGTTTGGTCTGTCAATGTCTGTGAACCGGGCGTAACCCTTACACTACCTGATCGATACAACATCATACCTGATCGTATACACACACTGGATGTTTTAAACCACGTTGTTCAAAAAAAATTAGGATTGTTATGTGATTTATGCCCTTTATGGATTAAAATCCAACTCTGCGTCAACTATGTAATTTTCCATGGGAGTTTTGCCATGGATCCCCCTCCGGCATGCCACAGTCCAGAGTTAGTCCCCTTGAAACAACTTTTCCATCACTACTGTGGCTAGAAAGTGTCCCTGTGGGTTTTAAAATTCGCCTGCCTATTGAAGTCTATGGCGGTTCGCCCGGTTCGCCCGTTCGCGAACATTTGCAGAAACTCGCGTTCGCCGTTCGCGAACGGAAAATTTTATGTTCGCGACACCTCTACCCTTGAGTAGGCCTACAACATCATGGGTGGTGTGCAAAAGTTTAAATGTCCCAGAGTAAAAGTGGTTGCTAATTCTACAATCATTGCACAGGCTGCAAGGGAACGCAGACATGTCGGCATCCCTTGAACAGAGGTGGACATTACCTTTGAGAAAAACACACAAGGACTCAACTTACCTCCGTATTCTTGTGTCAGTACCCCCGCCATGGTTTTACAGCTTTGGCGTGCAAACATGTGGAAAGGCATATTATAGTCAGGGAGGCCCAGTCCTGGACTCGACATGAGTGAACATTTCAGACAATCAAATGCATTGTACATTTCAGAAGACCATTTAATCAAATCTGGATTTTCTTCCAGAGTGGCTTGCCTCAAAACATTGTCATAATAGGAGCAATCAGGAATCCATTGTCCACAGTAGTTTATCATACCAAGGAAAGATAACATTTCTTTCTTGGTGTGCGGGTTGACCAGACCCGCAATAGACTGGACTCTTTCTGTGCTGATTCTCCTTTCACCTTTTGTGAGGACAAAGCCCAAGTATTCAACCTGCATTTTACACCATTGCATTTTCTTGAGTGCCACCTTGTGGCCACATCCTGACAACCATTGTCCTGAATGCTGGCCTCTGCTGACATGCTACACAGTAATAAATCATCAACATATTGCAACAGCACAGAACCTTGGGGGGGTACCATGGTTTTAACGTGGCTTGGAGGACTATGCTGTACACTACAGGTGAATCAGCATATCCCTGGGGCAGTCTGCACAAGGTCAGTTGACGTCCGTCAAAGGAAAAAGCAAAAAGTAGTCTGGTTGCCTTATCAACTGGGATAGAGAAGAAAGCCTTCTTCAGATCTATCACACTGAAATAGACAGCGTCTGCAGGAATTGCAGAAAAAAGTGTATTGACATTTGGGACAATTGGAGCAATAGGCACAATGATATTGTTTATTGCCCTTAAATCCTGTACAAAGCGGGTAGTACCATCTGCCTTTGTCACTGGATTTATGGGCGTGCTGTAGGGTGAAATCACCTCTTCCAGGATTCCCTTTTGTAGGAATTCTCCTAAGTCCATCAAGTTTCTCTCTTGACAACGGGTATTATTTCTGGAACACTGAGATGACACCTGGTTTCACAGTAGCTTTGTAAGGTGTGCAATCTATGAGCCCCGTGTCATATTCATGTGAAGACCATAATGCAGGGTTAATGTTGTTAAGTTCTGGGTGGTCCTGTATGTTTGCACAATCAGTGGTACTGGTGTAGAGATTGGAATGAGGTCTGAGTGTACTCTTATGCCCTGATTCTTTGCTGATACCTGCAAGTCAAGCTTAATGAACAAATCTCTCCCTAACAAGCTGACTGGGCAATCTAGTATATTGCTAAATACATGATCTGTGATGTATTCCCTGTCCATAGTCTCGAGTGGTAGTGAGTCAGTTTTGAAAGGTTTTGTCAAAACCCCATTAATTCACATAGAAGGCTCACACTTCCTTCCTCCCACTCTGAGTCATCTAAGACCACCCCTTTCAGTTGGACGCTGTGGTCCTCCTTCTGTCTGTCATTAGTGTCCCAGCTGTCTATAAGAACAGAGCTCTGATGTTAAGCACAACACTTAACATGTAACACATAACTGCAAACATTGAAACAAACAGATCTGACAATACAGTCATGAACACACAAAGGGCCCATAAAAACTTTTCATTGACTTAAATTTAAAAAAATGTACAGCTTGATCAATGCTGTTGGTACCAATAAAAAACAAAAACTTCCAAGAAAAACCAAATAAAATTCTCAATGCGCATATTATATGAAAACAAATATCGTACTCCATACGCAGTCACATTTTCATGTACTCCTTTTCACAAACAGCTCATAACCACGCCCTCATACATAAAAACTGAATTGCACACACAGCTCTGCTAAAAACATCCCTCAGTCTTCACACATATTCAACACCACTACAACTCAAAGCCACACCCATTCACATTCCACTGAATGATTTGTCTTCCAACCCAGTCACACAATTTCTTTGTTTCATTTCAAAACTTGCAGCACAGACAAACACAGCTTTCCTGGAAACAGATGGCCACACCACACCCAGAATTGCTGATGGTCTGTCACTGTTGTACTGTGTTTTCCAATGTCTTCTGGTCTTCACTCTGTGATTAATCAATTCTTATAAGAAGACAATATACATGTTATAATGATACAGTAATTTTGTTAAACCCAAATCATCTTATATGCCATGTGGTCTTAGGTAGTGTTGCACGTACATCGTCACTTACTGTACATGATTCCCTGCCCCCTCTTCCCTGTGTCACTGCGTTTCTCTTATCTCAGGAATGTTTCTTTGTTAATGCAGGGAAGTAATTCAGTTTAAAACTTAACCAGTTCATTTCTGAACATTTAACACAAGACCTTTCTGATTGCAGACACTGGGGCACTTTCTTTCTTGCTAGTGCCATCAATTAACTTCCTGACACTGCTCTGTTTTCTCACTCACCAGAACCCCCCCTTCACCATCACAGGAGTTCTGACGTACACAGTCTGTAAGCTCTAACTTCACAGATTCTTACAGATTTTCATCCCTGTTGCCAGCCGGGCAACCTGCTGGGCCACACAATTTCTCTATAACATTCTGTTTCACATTTTAACTTTAAATTCTCCATTAATATCACATCCTGCCAAATTATCTACCCATGGGTTAACTAGGAAGTAATTTGTGGGACTACACCGTGCAACATAAACTTTACATGTTGGCAGTGATGGAAACATAATGATTTTACAGTGGGATGTGACCGTACACTTACCACCCGGTCAACATCTCACACAGACAGATAATCTTATCACTTCTAAGACACTTATACTATATATACATAAGAGTTAATCCAAGCTTGTAACCTTCTGTTCCCTGAACAGAATTTCTTTATAGTGCACTATATTTATCTCTAGTGATATGGACTCCCAGAGTCTCTTATAATCATCTTAGGCTCCCTGAGCCGTTATTCTACTATGTCCCTGACACAGCGATCTACCGAAGTCTTAAGTAGATGGTTCAACTTACTTGGATCGAGACGTGGCCAGTGCCCTCGGATCAGAGGGAAGACAAAATTGATGTCTTTCCCACTGGACCCGAGGATGACCCTCTTGATCCCCGACACGAGCCCCCAAAGCTGTAAGGCAATTCGTCTCTTCACTAGGCATCCCTGATACCTGACCTCGGTGATCAGCTTGGATTAAATCTATCTGGCACCAGGAGAAGGAACTTGTCAGATACAACAAAACAAAACACGGGTCTGTACAAATTCACTCTGATTTATTAACAGTTGGCAAACATTTAATATAGGGGGGGTTGAGCTTCCTTAACATCCAATCATATGATAGCATTTGCTTAACCTATAATGTAGTTACACATAAGCTTTGCATTAACATAATAGATGACTCATAGTAACAGCATTAACCAATCAGGTATAGACACATATGGGCTAGTATGCATTGAACCAGGATGACCATATAAGGTGTGACTATTTAAACTAAGGAATGTAAGGGTCCCTTGAAACTGCCCTAGGAAAGAGGAAATATCTCAAATTCCACAGAAGAGGGGAACTTAAAACAGTGCATGAACTAAGATGATTTTACAATACACATTGTTAAGGCAGACAAAATGGAGTTACATATGTCCCTTCAGTAGTTAACCTCCCTGGCGGTATGATTATGTCAGGAATTTTGTACCAAAAGTGGTGCAATTTTTTGCATGGAAATTTGTTGTTATGTATTGTAGGCCTGCAATTCTTAGTAATTACTTACTTAAACCTGACCAAACAATACTCTAGTAGACATCCCAGATGTGATAAAGTTTGAAACAAAAAATCATAAATTATAATCTAATAAATAATATAATTTGATTTAATAATGTAATAAAAAATAATGACATTTGTCAAAGAAAATTCAATAAACATCCTGAGTGTGATAAATTTTAAAACATGGGACTGCACAAAGTCCGACATCACAATCAGGACAATGGAACCTGGTTTCTTTTCGTACTTTCTTTCCATTGCCCTCTCTTTTTGAGCAACAAACCACGCACATCCTGGTAGGTGCTGCCATTTTTGCGGTTGGCAGGATGTAGTCCATAAAGTGACGACCAGTCAGGCATTCTGGGTTGACAACTTCAACAGCACGACGTCCAGGTCTGTTCACAGCTATTGATGGCGTCTGGTGGTTGACAAAAATCCGCTCAACCACCTTCCATATAAACTCAGAATGAACAAGAGGCTTGACACTCTTTGCTCTGTGCAGGATATATACATTCCAAAAGCATTGTTCCAGAAGATGCCTAAAGATCTTCTTATAATATTTTTTTTGCTGCTTGCGCATAGCCAGATAAAATGTCATTGCCTGATCGGCTCTGTCGACACCTCCCATGGTGTTATTATAGTCTATCACAACTTGCGGCTTCAGCACATCTTTCCCACCTTTTGTGTGGACCATGGCAGTAGAGGTATTGTGCACAGTACTCATGAGACACACGTCCTTCTTGTCTCGCCATCGTATTGCCATCATCTTACCCTTCTGCCAGGCAACCATTTCTCCAGTTTTGAGTTTTTACTTGGCAAACGCAGGCAGAAGAAAAACTAGCTCAGTCTATGAAAAAAGGGGATAAGACATTCTTCAGATATATAAATGAAAAAAGGAAATTAAAACAAGGAATAACTAAATTAAAAACAAAGGACGGAAGGTATGTAGAAGAGAATAAATGGCTAGCCGACTGCCTTAATGAATACTTCTGTTCAGTTTTTACAAAAGAAAAAGGAGAAGGACCTCCACTAGAAAGAATGACTATTAAATCGTTTGATGCATGTATCTTTACAGAGGAAGATGTTCTAAGTTTGCTGTCTAAGGTGAAGACAGATAAGTCACAGGGGCCTGATGAGATACACCCAAAATTATTAAAAGAGCTTAGTGGTGAGCTGGCAAAACCGTTAACAGATTTATTTAACCAATCATTAGTAACAGGAGTCGTCCCGGAAGATTGGAAATTGGCAAATGTCGTGCCCATTCACAAGAAAGGTAGTAGGGAGGAATCGAGCAACTATAGACCAGTGAGTCTGACATCAATAGTAGGCAAATTAATGGAAACCCTATTAAAGGATAGGATTGTGGAACATCTAAAATCCCATGGATTGCAAGATGAAAAACAACATGGGTTTACTTCAGGGAGATCATGTCAAACAAATCTTATAGATTTTTTTGACTGGGTGAATAAAATAATAGACGGTGGAGGTGCAGTAGACATCGCATATCTAGATTTTAGTAAGGCTTTTGACACTGTCCCACATAGAAGACTTATCAATAAACTGCAGTCATTGAGCATGGACTCCCATATTGTTGAGTGGATTAGGCAGTGGCTGAGTGACAGACAACAGAGGGTTGTAGTCAATGGAGAACATTCAAAACAAGGTAATGTTACCAGTGGGGTTCCACAGGGATCTGTACTGGGACCGATTTTGTTTAATATCTTCATAAGTGATATTGCAAAAGGCCTCGCTGGTAAGGTTTGTCTTTTTGCTGATGACACAAAGATATGTAACAGGGTTGATGTTCCTGGAGGGAAACGCCAAATGGAAAAGGATTTAGGAAAACTAGAAGAATGGTCAGAACTCTGGAAACTGAAATTTAATGTGGATAAGTGCAAGATAATGCACCTGGGGCGTAAAAACCCAAGGGCAGAATATAGAATATTTGACACAGTCCTGACCTCAGTATCTGAGGAAAGGGATTTAGGAGTAATTATTTCAGAAGACTTAAAGGTGGGAAGACAATGTAATAGAGCAGCACGAAATGCCAGCAGAATGCTTGGATGTATAGGGAGAGGTATAAGCAGTAGAAAGAGTGAAGTGCTTATGCCGCTGTACAGAACACTGGTGAGACCTCACTTGGAGTATTGTGCGCAGTACTGGAGGCCATATCTCCAGAAGGATATAGATACTCTAGAGAGAGTTCAGAGAAGAGCTACTAAACTAGTACATGGATTGCAGGATAAAACTTACCAGGAAAGGTTAAAGGACCTTAATATGTATAGCTTGGAAGAAAGAAGAGACAGAGGGGATATGATAGAAACTTTTAAATACATAAAGGGAATCAACTCGGTAAAGGAAGAGAGCATATTTAAAAGAAGAAAAACTACCACAAGAGGACACAGTTTTAAATTAGAGGGGCAAAGGTTTAAAAGTAATATAAGGAAGTATTACTTTACTGAGAGAGTAGTGGATGCATGGAATAGCCTTCCTGCAGAAGTGGTAGCTGCAAATACAGTGAAGGGGTTTAAGCATGCATGGGATAGGCATAAGGCCATCCTTCATATAAGATAGGGCCGGGGGCTATCCATAGTATTCAGTATATTGGGCAGACTAGATGGGCCAAATGGTTCTTATCTGCCGACACATTCTATGTTTCTATGTTTCTATGTTTCAAACATAGATGGCATGTCACGTCGGTTAGGCCTAACAGTACCATATGCATCAGTCTTGTTTTGTAGCAAAACCTCATACAGTTCCGGAGACGTGTAGAAATTGGCCGTGGTCACACAATATCCCTGGTTCAACAATGGCTCCAGCAGTGTAAGGACAGATGATGTGGCCATCCCATAGCCGCTGTACCTGGGGTTGAACTTCATGCCTTTACCAGTGTAAATGACCGAATTCCAGATGTACTCAGTGGATGACTCGCACAGCATGTAGGATTTCATGCCAAACCGCGCTCTTTTGGATGCAATGTACTGTATCCACCTTAGGCGTCCCTTGTAGGCCATCAAACTTTCCTCTACGCTGACGTCCCTTTCTGGCACGTAGGTCCGCTGGAGATTGGTCAAAATAATTTGGTATACCTCCCAGATTTTTTTTTGTTTGGGCGCAGGATGCGTGGCTTCATCAAATTCTTCATTGTTTGTGAAGTGGAAATACTTCATGATGAGGGAAAACCGGTATTCTGACATCACAGTGCCAAAAAATGGAGTGGCCAGTAACTTATTGGTGGTCCAGTACCATTTCTGGAGCGGTTTCCCCATCACCCTTTGAAGAATGATGAGTCCCAGAAACTGCCACATGTCCTCTTTGGTCACCGGTTCCCACTTTCTGCTTCTGGAAAACGTGGCATGCAGCGTAGCAGATTGCTGCTCTTGGTAGCGATTTGTCTCCGTGACAATTTTTTTAATTACCTCCTCAGTGAGAAATAATTGCAGGTATGCCAGAGGGTTGTCACGCTCAACATCTACCTTCATCCCAGGTGATCCAGTGAACGGGAATCTTGGGGGCGCTACCTGGTCCGTATCGCAGTCAATAGGGCACCAAGTGCGCACATCGCTGAGGTCAGGTGCAGGATCATCGCTGTTGTCACTTGCCAGATCAGTGTCATTGTCAGAAGACAAATCTCCCCACGACTCTCTATCGCTCAGTTCTGCAAGCACCTCTTGGCTGAGGAAGGCTATATGTGCCGAAACGCATCCCGTTAGAGGACTAATTTTTGATAATAAAGACATAAGATTCAAGCAAGTTAGGCGGCTGGGAATTTTCTTATTTGGATTTTGTGTGGGGATTCCTCCCCTTTCCCGCGCAGCCGAAATAGGAACGTGAGCTGTTGATTTGGATTACTATAAATATTTTATGGGCACAAATGACAGTAAAATGGCAGGCAAGGGGCACTTATCACGACCGGCGTGCCGATCACATACGTGACGCAAAGGGAGGGAAAAGGGAAGGCCCTGTCCAAGGCAGAGGGAAATATGGTGACCCCTAACTCACCTTGAGGCTGGCACCTGACTGCCCTGACGTCCCTAGAAGGGTTTTTCACCCGTACGCCGATCAAGTTCCTAAACCCTGGCTTTCCTTAAGATGAGCCCTAAGTAGTGAATAGGGCGGTGGGAACACTAGTCCTCAACACTAACACTAAAGGAAAACACCAGGGAGAGGACAGACAATACTGATGAAAAATATAATCCCAGGTGGGCGACAACAGCGGACAACAAAAGACCAACTGAGGTCCGGAGGGTAATGCTCTGGTACGACAACCAGGAATAACAGCTACACAGCTCCAGTGGGTCAGTATAGAAGTCCAGGCAGGAAGCTCTATATCTGGCAACCAGAGAAGTGGGAGAGGGGAATATAAGGAGGTTGGGAGTGCCGGACAAGAAACAGCTGAGGAGAAGAAGCTACGGATCCCTGAGTGAGACAGAAAGGATTGCAAGGCAAACACAGAAAGCTACCATTAAGTAACTGCACTATCTTTAGACATAGAGCGCGCAGCCACCCCCTGCGACTTCCTGACCCCGGGTATAACGGAGTCAGACGTGGCTCTTGACACCCTCGTGACAGCACTGTACACTGTACTGATCAAGTGTCAGATTTGGTGTGATACAGTGTAATCCTCTCAGATTACAATGTATGACCTCTTTTATGTGTGTCACTTTTATGTTTATACTTTTGAATTTCCCACCCAGTTCCGGTCCCATACGCTGCTGCTGCTCGCAAGGAACGGAACCTGGAAGTCAGATTCCAGCCGGCGGTCTCGCGGGCGATCACAGCGGAGGACATCGCTGGATCGCCAGGAGAAGGTAAGGGGACTCCGCTGACAGCTCTGCAAGGTTACCCCGAGCATGACTCATGACAATAAAGTACCTTTGCTGCCTGCACTGCATAGCAGACCGGGCAATAAGTTTAAAAAATTTGTCTGTTTCATTGTTGGGTGACATTAACCCATTTTGGCAGTCAAAAAAACCCTGCTCTGCATTGTCCACAAGGAACTTAATTTAGTAAAAACGTCTGTTACTTCTGTGGGTGACCGCAAAAAATGAGGAGAGCGTCAAACAAGGGATGTGGCCCTGGTTGTGGTGCTGCTGGTGTTGTTGGAGCTCCTGTTGCAGGGAGAGGACGTGGTCGATCTATGCCAGCTACACGCCCAAGTGAAACACCTTCCTCAGGTGCGAATAGGCGACAGAACCTTCAGCATTATTTGGTCAGTCCGAATGTGCTTCTATGAATGGTGAGGCCAGAACAAGTACAGGCGATAGTAGATTGGGTGGCTGACAGTGCCTCCAGTTCCTTCACATTGTCTCCCACCCAGTCCCCTGCCGAAAGATAAGAGTTGGCACCTGCAGCCGATGTCCATCAGTCTTTCACCTCATCCCCTTGCAAATCAGCCAAGCAGTCTGAGCCCCAAGTCATGCAGCAGTCTCTTCTGCTTTTTAAAGACTCTGCTGGCAGGGTTTCCCAGGGCCATCCACATAGCCCTGCCCCAGAAGTGGAAGAGATTGAGGCAGGGGCGTAGCTAAAAGCTCATGGGCCCTGGTGCAAGATTTCAGCTTGGGCCCCCCTTCCCTCAGTGCTTTGTGACCAGGGAGGCAAAAATTAAAACATTTAAACAGCACCCCCCAACCCCCCTCATGCCAAATTCTTGACCTAACCCCTTCCCTGCAGCCAGAGGTGTAACTTGACCAGCATGCACTTTCCATAATACCAGTGTCTTCTTATGCGGCACAAGGGTCTTTGGGCCCCCTTAGGCTCCTGGGCCCGGTAGCGACTACTACCTCTGCACCCCCTATAGCTACTCCCCTGGATTGAGGGTACCGATGCCCAACCACTTATGTTTCAGGATGAGTATATGGGAGGACCACCGCAGCACGTCTCGGATGATGACGAAAAACACAGGTGCCAACTGCTGCGGCTTTCTGCAGTGTGCAGACTGACAAGGAGGGAGAGTAGGGTGCAAAAGCGGAGCGGCCATCCCCTAGACAGTACGCCTGCTACTGCCCACCGCACCAAGGGACCGAGCAAACCCAAGCTAGCTCCAAGGAGTTCATTGGCGTGGCAGTTGTTCAGACAATGTGCTGACGACAAGACACGAGCCTGAAGCGAGGCATAAACGTTCTAAACCTGAGCACAACCTGCATGAACAGGCATCTAAGTGCAAAGCACTAGCTGCAGTGGAGTAGACACCTCAAAAACCAAGAAAGATCTCTGGCTCCTCCTGCTTCCTCTTCTGCTGCAGACTTGGCCTCTTCATCCCCCTCTGGAGTGACAGTGGCACCTGTCACCCCGCAAACAGAGGATGTGGCAGCAACGACACCACCTTGGTCACCAAGCATCTCCACAATGTCCCATGGAAGTGTTCAGCTGTCTATTTCCCAAACACTGGAGCGAAAGAGGAAGTACCCCCCTACCCACCCGCCATCCCTGGCCCTGAATGCCAGCATTTCAAAATTCCTGGCCTTTGAAATGCTGTCATTCCATCTGGTGGACACGGACAGTTTTAAGAATCTGATGGCGGTGGCTGTCCCACAGTACGTTGTGCCCAGCGGCCACTACTTTTCCAGGCGAGCCACCTCTTCCCTGCACAACCAAGTGGGGGACAAAATCAAGTGTGCACTGCGCAACACCATCTGTGGCAAGGTCCACATAACTGTGGACCAGTAAGCACGTTCAGGGACGTTATATCTCCCTATCTGCACACTGGGTAAATGCAGTAGCGGCTGGGCCTGACGTAGATAGCAGTTTGGCGCATGTGCTTCCACCACTGAGGATTGCAGGGCGTTTCTCTTTGCCTCCTGTGGCTTCCTTCTCTTACTCTGCTTCCTCCTCCTCTACCGCCTCCTCATCCGGTCAGCGTAACACCTTCACCACCAACTTCAGCACAGCAAGGGGGAAATAACAGCAGGCAGTTTTGAAACTTATCTGTTTGGGGGACAAACCCCACACCGCGCAGGAGCTGTGGACGGGCATGGAACAACAGACCGATGAGTGGTTGGTGCCAGTGAGCCTCAAGCCCGGCCTGGTGGTGTGCGATAATGGGCAAAATCTCGTAGCACCTCTAGGCCTAGCCGGTTTGACGCACATCCCTTGCCTGGCGCATGTGCTGAATTTGGTGGTGCAGAAATTCCTGAAAAATTACCCCAATATGTCAAAGCTGCTGCAGAAAGTGCGCGCTTTCGGCGTTCTCACGCTGCTGCTGCTCGCCTGTCTGCGCTACATCGTAACTTCAGCCTTTCCGCTCACAGCCTCATATGTGACATGCCCACAAGGGGGAACTCCACCTTGCACATGCTGGCCAGACTATGCGAGCAGTAGCAGGCGATAGTGGAGTTTCAACTGCAGCACTCACGGTTGAGTCGCTCTGCGGAACAGCACCACTTCACCACCAATGAGTGGGCCTCCATGCGAGACCTGTGTGCCTTGTTGCGCTGTTTCGACTACTCCACCAACATAGCCAGTGCCGATGACGCCATTCTCAGCGTTACTATCCCATATTTATGTCTCCTTGAAAAAACGCTTTGGGCAATGATGGAAGAGGATGTGGCACAGGAAGAGGAGGAGGAAGAGGGATTATTTACAAGTGTTTCAGGCCAGTCATTCACAAGTGGCTTACAGGGTGGGTGTCACGCCCATATGCATGATCGTGATTCCTTGGGAGCCGCATGCAGTTGCCCGCGGTCTTGGTGTTTTGTCAACCGCAGCTGAAGGCTGTTAGTAGTTTGCCTCAAGTGCGGTTGCCGCGGACAACAGGTGTTTGTTGGCATTGTAGCAGCCTGAGCTGGTTGCTAGGCGTCTCACTGTTGATGCGTGCGGTTGCCTCTGGCTATGTGTGTGTGTATGTATGCACTTTCTCTGTCTGGTGTGCACGAGGTTTATGTATGTGTGCACTGTGACACTTCCCTTCACTTGTGGCTGCCCGTGGCAACGTGTGGTGTTGTGTACATGTGGTGGCAGTGTCTTGGCCTTCTGGCTATTTCCCAGGACATGGTTTCCACGCATGTCGTTGCCTGCGGTAACAGCTGCAGTGTGATAGTTGATTGTACACTTCCCCTTTAAGTGGCTTCCTTCCCTTTCTTCTTAGTGTGTGAACACTGGGTGTGTCTGTGTGTGGGTGTGCCTACTTGGGCTATTTAGCTTCCGCTGGATGCCTATATCTGAGGGGTACTTCAGCCATGGTTAGCTGGAGTCATCCTCCTGGTTATATACCATCTGCCACTGAGGGCCACCCTTGTGGTCATAAGTAATGTCTAGGCATAGATGTTCTGATGTTAACTATGTCTTGTGGTGTCTTTATGTTTATTGCAGCTTATGGTCCTGGTTCCTGTGTGATGTGTGGTGTGCGCTGTGTCCGTTTGTGTTCTTGTGGACAGCAGCACTCGTGCATGGGTTCCAGGCTGTGTGTCTGTGGCAGGTACGTGTAATACTTGTTTACTTACCTGCCATTGCCATATGCTGTACATGTTCCCCTTTCCTTGCAGCTTGGCCAGTGAGACTCCTGTTCGTCCGTGATGTGGAGGAACAGGTCGTCTTACTCTGCTCCTAGTCCAGGGCCACCCTGAGGGCTAGTAGGGATCTTAGGTTCCTGAGTATGAGCCCTCCTACCATCAGGGTGGGCTCATACGGCTAGGAGACAGGCTCAGAATTAGGGATGTGATAGGAGGTGACCTGCTCCCTGATTCCTGTCCTGGCCTAGCAGCTATCTTTCATATTGACATCCCACGGATTAGAGTTACCCCCACTCTGATCCGTGACAGTGGGTTCCTGCACCAACATAGGCTAGGTACACAATTGTCCAGCCAGGGCACAGTTCTGAAGGATGACGAGGTGGAGGATGAGGAGGAGGAGATGGAGGAGGAGGAACCGTGTTCACAGCAGGGTGAGACCCAAACCAGCTTATTGGCATCACTGGTGCATGGCTGGGGGGGATACAAAGGACACAGATGATACACCTTCCACAGAGGACAGCTTGTCGTTGCCTCTGGGCAGCCTGGCACACATGAGCGATTACATGCTGCAGTGTCTCCGCAACGACCGCCGATTTGCCCACATTCTAACTTGTGCTGATTACTGGGTGGCCATGCTGCTGGATTCCCATTACAAGGACAACGTACCGTCCTTAATTCCGTCACTGGAGAGTGATCGGAAGATGCGCGAGTACAAGCGCACGCTGGTAGACGCGCTGCTAATGGCATTCCCACCTGACAGTGGGGGCACAGTGGAAGCACAAGGCGAAGGCAGAAGAGGAGGAAGAGGTCGCCAATGCAGCTGGGGCACCGCCAGCCCCTCAGAAGGCAGGGTTAGCATGGCCGAAATGTGGAAAAGCTTTGTCAGCACGCCACAACAACCAGCACCACCAGCTGATGTGGAACGTCTTAGCAGGAAGCAGCATTCCAGCAACATGGTGGAGCAGTATGTGTACTACAGTACTACACGTACTGACTGATGGGTCTGCCCCCCTTAACTTCTGGGTCTCCAAATTTGGCACATGGCCTGAGCTTGCCCTTTACGCCTTGGAGGTGCTGGCCTGCCCTGCAGCCAGTGTATTGTCTGAACATGTGTTTAGCATGGCTGGGGACGTCATCACAGACAAGCGCAGCCGCCTGTCCACAGCTAATGTGGACAAGCTCACGTTCATTAAAATGAACCAGGCATGGATCCCAGAGGACTTGTTCCTACCTTGTGCAGAATAGACATGTATACTGGCCTCACCCAGCCATTGTTGTACTCCAGCGAACTTTCTCTTTGTTTTATTTTTTATATTTCGCAATGTTTTGGGGTCTAACTAAATAAAATAAAAAATATAAAAAACAAAACCAAAAACCAGTGTTGGCTACCTCCTTCTCCTCCAGCGCCACTTCCACCTACACCGCCACATTCACCGCCTCCTCAACCTCCTACTCCATATGGACCTCCTCCCCCTAGATCAAGAATATTATTTTTTTTTTAATGTATTTTATGTTATTTGAAGTCGTTTCTCTATCCACATTTTTTTGCAGAGCACTTGCCATGCTCTTTACCACATTTTGCTGCCTTTTGCAGCACTCTAGCCCTTTCCATGCCATTTTAGTGCTCCAAAGTTCGGGTCCCCATTGACTTTAATGGGGTTCAGGGTTCGGGGTCAAGTTCGGGTCCCGAACTAAAAATTTTTTGCGAAGTTCGGCCGCACCCGTCGAACCCGAACTTCCAGGTGTCCGCTCTACTCTAGTCTAAACTTGTCCTGCTCCTAATATGAATCTACAATATCAACACTTAGTAAGAAGAATTTTGCAACTCTGATTTCAGTTCAAAATTCTGATTTTTTTGCGTTAGAATTTAGAATTTTTCTAGTTTTATTTCATTAGAATTTTGAATTCCTATTTCTGAAACATTTCTGCAAAACTGTTATTCCAGAATTTACATGGACATCTGATACGTGTTTTTTTCAATCTTCAATCTTTTTTTTTATTTTGTTTATATGTATATTCTTTAGTCTGATGGATCTATGTTTATTAGTCGTATAATATAGGTTTATAGTTTCCCGTACTCATTAAAGGATATGTACACCTTTGTGGACAATATTTTTTTATTATTGCATTGTACTTATTTTGACTAAAAATCATTCCTTCAATTGGTCTTTATTAACAATATAGTATCCTTTTTTACAGAGCTGAGATGCTGTACTAGCTGCCTGTGGATTTTCTCTCCTTTCCGTCATCTGAGGAGAAGACTGACTTCTTATTTCTGCTCTCTGACCTCCTAAGCACTCATCAAAGCTCAATCCTTATCATACTGATAAGAATGTTGCTTAAATAAGTGTTTATGACCTCTTAGTAGTTTATAGCACCTTTCATGTATTTTTTTTTTTTGTTTAATTAAATACATTTCCTTGCCGGGTACCTTCCACTGATGCTGCCACCCTTCCTGTTCTTTTCAAATATCGCTCGTACACCCCGCTGTGTCCCCCTGCTGTTTTCCTGCTCAGTATGTTAATACTGAGCATCGGTATAGGGAGGAGGAGACACCAGGGTTTCTCAGAAAAAAAAGCTCACCTTCTCCCTGGCTGTGACGCTCTCCGCTGTGATTGGACCGCACTAAGTCATTGCTTTGCTGCACAATCCTTTATTAGCAGTGACAATATCATTTGATTGCTAATATTAGGTATATAATTTAGGACCATTTACAACAAGAACATTATTTAGTGTCAATTATTTCCAGGGGGAATAATTATTACAATATGTTCTATTAAATACAGGAATATTTCATATATTGCTATATATATTACAAATCGGCCATTATTGTATTAAATCTTCAGCTGCCATTTTTCTGGACTGCTACGTCGTATTGCCATTTTATGGTGTTTTATATTTTTATTGCATTGTGTACTGTATGTATGGTCCTCATTACTGGTTTCAATTTATGCCTTGTAAGCCTTACATTTTTCTGCTACTTTTTTTTTTAAAATCTCATAATCTCAACTCACATGTCATTCCAGATGCACAAGTTTGGCAGACTGTCTTCTCTCATCACACACCATGTCCTGTACCTCTTCACAACTGGGAGTGTTAGACATCCCAGACAGTTTCGTGCAGTCGAATATGGGTGTGTAGGCTACAGACCTGGGTGTGAGAACTTACCGCAACATTATATGAGATTCAGCTTGAATTTGGATGATAGAGACACAAAGATAGGATTTCCCAGTCTCTCAGGTTCTCTCAATGTGCACAGAACACCTGCTGAACCACAAACAGTGTCCAGTTTCTTGCCTATCTGTCATTGATGTCAATATGTCTAGTAATAAGTAGTAATGAGATGTAGTAAATGAGATGATCAATCCTAACAAGCCCCAATGCTTGGTAGTGAGGTCTTTCGACCTACCCCAGGGACCAAGGACTTGACTAGGAACCATCTCCCCATTATAGATTTGCCACTGGCATTACAAAAGTAATACATTATCTTTTGTACATACAGTGCATTCAGAAAGTCTTCAGACCTTTTCACTTTTTTAATATTTTGTTGCAAACTTGTACTAAAATAAAAAAAGTTCCATTATTTTCCCATCATTAGTACTTAATCCCCCATAATGAGAAAGTGGAAACAGAATGTTCTAATTTTTTGCAAGTTTATTGAAAAGGAAAAACTAATATCTTGAATTGACATAAGTATTCACACCCTTTACTCAGGACTGAGTTGAAGCCTCTTTGGCAGTGATTACAGCCTCCAGTCTCCTTGGGGATAATGCCACAAGATGGACGAACATCGGCCGGGACGGGAGCAGTGATGGACGAACATCGGCCGGGACGTTTCGCAAATGCGAACGCACGTTCGCGATCAAAAGTGCACAAATAGTCCCACAACATGGACAGTGACATACCAGAGGGGAGTCATTGGCAAAAATTCCCACAAAAAATGTGTATTTTAATCAGGGGACATTTTTATGCGTCTTAAAGGGAAACTCTCAAAAATGTGCTCTGCTAAAGTTTAGAAAATTTTTATTTTAGGCCACGGGAGTAGAGGCCCCAAAAATTTGCCATTCACCTGACAGAAAAGAACAAGTGATTATGTGGCTGGAGGTATATTAGACAGTCAGTGGATAACAATTTTACTGCAGGCCAGTGGAGTACAGGCCCCAAACATTAGGCATTCACCGGACAGAAAAGAACAAGTGATTATATGTCTGGAGGTACATTAGGCGGTCACTGAAAATTTTACTGTAGGCCACTGGAGTACAGGCCCCAAAAATTAGGCATTCACCGGACAGAAAAGAACAAGTGATTATATGTCTGGAGGTACATTAGGCGGTCACTGAAAATTTTACTGTAGGCCACTGGAGTACAGGCCCCAAAAATTAGGCATTCACCTGACAGAAAAGGCCATTTATGCAGCTGTATATACATAAGACAAGGACCATTCTTTGTTCTTGCTTCTCCTTCCCCAAGCCACCATCCTCCTCTGACTCCTCTTCAGACTCCTGCTGACTTGTCTCAGATGGAGTAGCCCCCCCCGGGAATTCCTTCAGCATTGCGACTTCCTCATCTTCCTGCTCCTGCTCTTTGACGGTTTGATCAATGACACGACGCAATGCACGCTCCAGAAAGAAGGTGTAAGGTACAATGTCACTGATGGTACCCTGGCTGCGACTGACCAGTTTGGTGATCTCATTCAATGGCTGCAGAAGTCTGCATGCGACGCGCAAGAGCAAACGCTGGCGCGGTAAAAAAAAAAAACAAGCTCCACAGAACCTGTCCTGCTGCTGAGTTCGTACAGGTAGTTGTCAACGGCATGCTTTTGCTTGAGCAGCCTATCAAGCATATACAAGGTGGAGTTCCAGCACGTCGGGCTGTCACAAATCAGACGTCTTTGTAAAAACACTCCAAATCTGTCAGATTGCGAGGGCATCTCCTGTGCACAGCCCTCTTCAGATCACCCCACAGATTTTCAATCGGATTCAGGTCTGGGCTCTGGCTGGGCCATTCCAAAACTTTAATCTTCTTCTGGTGAAGCCATTCCTTGGTTGATTTGGATGTATGCTTTGGGTCGTTGTCATGCTGAAAGATGAAGTTCCTCTTTATGTTCAGCTTTCTAGCAGAAGCCTGAAGGTTTTGTGCCAATATTGACTGGTATTTGGAACTGTTCATAATTCCCTCGAGCTTAACTAAGGCCCCAGTTCCAGCTGAAGAAAAACAGCCCCTTGGCATGATGCTGCCACCACCATGCTTCATTGTGGGTATGGTGTTCTTTTAGTGATGTGCAGTGTTGTTTTTGCGCCAAACATATCTTTTGGAATTATGGCCAAAAAGTAGGGATGAGCGAACCCGAACTGTATAGTTCGGGTTCGTACCGAATTTTGGGGTGTCCGTGACACGGACCCGAACCCGAACATTTTCGTAAAAGTCCGTGTTTGGGTTCGGTGTTCGGCGCTTTTTTGGCGCTTTTTGAAAGGCTGCAAAGCAGCCAATCAGCAAGCGTCATACTACTTGCCCCAAGAGGCCATCACAGCCTTGCCTACTATTGGCATGGCTGTGATTGGCCAGTGCAGCATGTGACCCAGCCTCTATATAAGCTTGGGTCACGTTGCGCTGCACGTCACTCTGCTGATTGAAGCATAGGGAGAGGTTGCAGCTGCGACGTTAGGGCGAGATTAGGCAGATTAACTCCTCCAAAAGAGTTCATTCTGTGATCGATCTGCAGCTGTGGATCATTGAAGTGCTAGTATTGACTTGCTTACTTTTTTGAGGCTGCCCAGAGCGTTTTTAGATCACTTTTTTTCTGGGGTGATCGGCGGCCATTTTGTGACTTGTGGTGCGCCAGCACAAGCTATCACCAAGTGTATTTAACCATCAATAGTGTGGTTATTTTGTGCTATATCCTACATCAGCTGCAGGCTGAGCCTGTGTCACTGAAGTGCATTTAACCATCAACAGTCTGGTTATTTTTTGGCCATATACTACATCTGGTGCAGGCTGAGCCTGTGTCACCCAAGTTCATTTAACCATCAACAGTGTGGTAATTTTTTGGCCATATACTACATCAGGGGCAAGTTGAGCCTGTCACCCAGCGCCTAAAAAATAGACCTGACATTTCTATTCAACCAAATCTGTACTGTTTTAGCTGGTCAAGTTATTTGTAGTGACCGTAAAAGCACACTTTTTTTTCTGGGTTGAAAAACTATTCCCAAATTTGCCATTCTCAAAATACCTAGTTTCTGGTATTTGAGGCCTACTTGAAATCTATCCCAAAAAGGATATCTTACATTGAAGGTACTGATAGTGTCATTCAGAAAAACCTAAGACACACGCTACCGTGCAGATAGAAGTCTGATTCTGAGATTAAACCTTAACCTGTCACACAGTGCAAAAAAAAACAGGTCTCACATTTCTATTCAAGCAAATCCGTACTGTTTTAGCTGGTCAAGTTATTTGTAGCGACCGTAAAAGAACACTTTTTTTTCTGGGTTGAAAAACTATTCCCAAATTTGCCATTCTCAAAATTGTGGTGAACGGGAACAATGAGGAAAACATCTAATAAGGGACGCGGACGCGGACGTGGACATGGTGGTGTTAGTGGACCCTCTGGTGCTGGGAGAGGACGTGGCCATTCTGCCACAGCCACACGTCCTAGTGTACCAACTACCTCAGGTCCCAGTAGCCGCCAGAATTTACAGGGATATTTGGTGGGGCCCAATGCCGTTCTAAGGATGGTAAAGCCTGAGCAGGTACAGGCATTAGTCAATTGGGTGGCCGACAGTGCATCCTGCACGTTCACATTATCTCCCACCCAGTCTTCTGCAGAAAGCGCACAGATGGCGCATGAAAACCAAGCCCATCAGTCTGTCACATCACCCCCATGCATATCAGGGAAACTGTCTGAGCCTCAAGTTATGCAGCAGTCTCTTATGCTGTTTGAAGACTCTGCTGCCAGGGTTTCCCAAAGGCATTTACCTAGCTCTTCACCAGGGGTGGAAGAGATAGAATGCACTAACGCACAACCACTTATGTTTCCTGATGATGAGGACATGGGAATACCACCTCAGCACGTCTCTGATGATGACGAAACACAGGTGCCAACTGCTGCGTCTTTCTGCAGTGTGCAGACTGAACAGGAGGTCAGGGGTCAAGACTGGGTGGAAGACGATGCAGGGGACGATGAGGTCCTAGACCCCACATGGAATGAAGGTCGTGCCACTGACTTTCAGAGTTCGGAGAAAGAGGCAGTGGTGAGACCGAGCCAACAGCGTAGCAAAAGAGGGAGCAGTGGGCAAAATCAGAACACCCGCCGCCAAGAGACTCCGCCTGCTACTGACCGCCGCCATCTGGGACCGAGCACCCCAAAGGCAGCTTCAAGGAGTTCCCTGGCATGGCACTTCTTCAAACAATGTGCTGACGACAAGACCCGAGTGGTTTGCACGCTGTGCCATCAGAGCCTGAAGCGAGGCATTAACGTTCTGAACCTTAGCACAACCTGCATGACCAGGCACCTGCATGCAAAGCATGAACTGCAGTGGAGTAAACACCTTAAAAACAAGGAAGTCACTCAGGCTCCCCCTGCTGCCTCTTCTGCTGCTGCCGCCTCGGCCTCTTCTGCTGCTGCCGCCGCCTCGGCCTCTTCTGCTGCTGCTGCCGCCTCGGCCTCTTCCTCTGCCTCTGGAGGAACATTGGCACCTGCCGCCCAGCAAACATGGGATGTACCACCAACACCACCACCTGCGTCACCAAGCATCTCAACCATGTCACACGGCAGCGTTCAGCTCTCCATCTCACAAACATTTGAGAGAAAGCGTAAATTCCCACCTAGCCACCCTCGATCCCTGGCCCTCAATGTCAGCATTTCTAAACTACTGGCCTATGAAATGCTGTCATTTAGGCTGGTGGACACACACAGCTTCAAACAGCTCATGTCACTTGCTGTCCCACAGTATGTTGTTCCCAGCCGCCACTACTTCTCCAAGAGAGCCGTGCCTTCCCTGCACAAACAAGTGTCCGATAAAATCAAGTGTGCACTGCGCAACGCCATCTGTGGCAAGGTCTACCTAACCACAGATACGTGGACCAGTAAGCACGGCCAGGGACGCTATATCTCCCTAACTGCACACTGGGTAAATGTAGTGGCGGCTGGGCCCCAGGCGGAGAGCTGTTTGGCGCACGTCCTTCCGCCGCCAAGGATCGCAGGGCAACATTCTTTGCCTTTGTCTCCTCCTCCTACTCAGCTTCCTCCTCCTCTTCTTCCGCCTGCTCATCCAGTCAGCCACACACCTTCACCACCAACTTCAGCACAGCCCGGGGTAAACGTCAGCAGGCCATTCTGAAACTCATATGTTTGGGGGACAGGCCCCACACCGAACAGGAGTTGTGGCGGGGTATAGAACAACAGACCGATGAGTGGTTGCTGCCGGTGAGCCTCAAGCCCGGCCTGGTGGTGTGCGATAATGGGCGAAATCTCGTTGCAGCTCTGGGACTAGCCGGTTTGACGCACATCCCTTGCCTGGCGCATGTGCTGAATTTGGTGGTGCAGAAGTTCATTCGCAACTACCCCGACATGTCAGAGCTGCTGCATAAAGTGCGGGCCGTCTGTTCGCGCTTCCAGCGTTCACACCCTGCCGCTGCTCGCCTGTCTGCGCTACAGCATAACTTCCGCCTTCCCGCTCACCGCCTCATATGCGACGTACCCACCAGGTGGAACTCCACCTTGCATATGCTGGACAGACTGTGCGAGCAGCAGCAGGCCATAGTGGAGTTTCAGCTGCAGCACGCACGGGTCAGTCGCACTGTGGATCAGACACACTTCACCACCAATGACTGGGCCTCCATGCGAGACCTGTGTGCCCTGTTGCGCTGTTTCGAGTACTCCACCAACATGGCCAGTGGCGATGACGCCGTTATCAGCGTTACAATACCACTTCTATGTCTCCTTGAGAAAACACTTAGGGCGATGATGGAAGAGGAGGTGGCCCAGGAGGAAGAGGAGGAAGAGGGGTCATTTTTAGCACTTTCAGGCCAGTCTCTTCGAAGTGACTCAGAGGGAGGTTTTTTGCAACACCAGAGGCCAGGTACAAATGTGGCCAGACAGGGCCCACTACTGGAGGACGAGGAGGACGAGGATGAGGAGGAGGTGGAGGAGGATGAGGATGAAGCATGTTCACAGCGGGGTGGCACCCAAAGCAGCTCGGGCCCATCACTGGTGCGTGGCTGGGGGGAAACACAGGACGATGACGATACGCCTCCCACAGAGGACAGCTTGTCCTTAACTCTGGGCAGCCTGGCACACATGAGCGACTACATGCTGCAGTGCCTGCGCAACGACAGCAGAGTTGCCCACATTTTAACGTGTGCGGACTACTGGGTTGCCACCCTGCTGGATCCACGGTACAAAGACAATGTGCCCACCTGCTATGACATGAAGACTGATTCTGCGCTGACATAAGGCCAGATTCTCTGTTACGGGACCGCTCTCCTCTGCCTGGGTGCCTGGGCCTAAATGTGTGACAGTGGCCTGTTCCAGTGGTGGGTGACGTGAAGCCTGATTCTCTGCTATGACATGAAGACTGATTCTGCGCTGACATAAGGCCAGATTCTCTGTTACGGGACCTCTCTCCTCTGCCTGGGTGCCTGGGCCTAAATGTGTGACAGTGGCCTGTTCCAGTGGTGGGTGACGTGAAGCCTGATTCTCTGCTATGACATGAAGACTGATTCTGCGCTGACATAAGGCCAGATTCTCTGTTACAGGACCTCTCTCCTCTGCCTGGGTGCCTGGGCCTAAATGTTTGACAGTGGCCTGTTCCAGTGGTGGGTGACGTGATGCCTGATTCTCTGCTATGACATGAAGACTTATTCTGTGCTGACATGAAGCCAGATTCTCTGTTACGTGACCTCTCTCCTCTGCCTGGGTGCCTGGGCCTAAATGTGTGACAGTGGCCTGTTCCAGTGGTGGGTGACGTGATGCCTGATTCTCTGCTATGACATGAAGACAGATTCTGCGCTGACATAAGGCCAGATTCTCTGTTACAGGACCTCTCTCCTCTGTCTGGGTGCCGGGGCCTAAATGTGTGACAGTGGCCTGTTCCAGTGGTGGGTGACGTGATGCCTGATTCTCTGCTATGACATGAAGACAGATTCTGTGCTGACAAAAGGCCAGATTCTCTGTTACAGGACCTCTCTCCGCTGTCTGGGTGCCGGGGCCTAAATGTGTGACAGTGGCCTGTTCCAGTGGTGGGTGACGTGAAGCCTGATTCTCTGCTATGACATGAAGACAGATTCTGCGCTGACATAAGGCCAGATTCTCTGTTACGGGACCGCTCTCCTCTGTCTGGGTGCCGGGGCCTAAATGTGTGACAGTGGCCTGTTCCAGTGGTGGGTGACGTGAAGCCTGATTCTCTGCTATGACATGAAGACTGATTCTGTGCTGACATGAAGCCAGATTCTCTGCTATGGCATGAAGAGACTGATTCTGTGCTGACGTGAAGCCAGATTCTCTGCTATGGGACCTCTGTCCAATTGATATTGGGTCATTTTTATTTTTTTAATTTTTATTTTAATTCATTTCCCTATCCACATTTGTTTGCAGGGGATTTACCTACATGTTGCTGCCTTTTGCAGCCCTCTAGCTCTTTCCCGGGCTGTTTTACAGCCTTTTTAGTGCCCAAAAGTTCGGGTCCCCATTGACTTCAATGGGATTCGGGTTCGGGACGAAGTTCGGGTCGGGTTCGGATCCTGAACCCGAACATTTCCGTGAAGTTCTGCCGAACTTCTCGAACCCGAAACATCCAGGTGTTCGCTCAACTCTACCAAAAAGTTCAACCTTGGTTTCATCAGACCATAACACCTTTTCCCACATGCTTTTGGGAGACTTCAGATGTGTTTTTGCAAAATGTAGCCTGACTTGGATGCTTTTCTTCGTAAGAAAAGGCTTTTGTCTTGCCACTCTACCCTATAGCCCAGATATATGAAGAATACGGGAGATTGTTGTCACATGTACCACACATCCAGCACTTGCCAGATATTCCTGCAGCTCCTTTAATATTGCTGTAGGCCTCTTGGTAGCCTCCCAGACCTGTTTTCTTCTCGTCTTTTCATAAATTTTGGAGGGACATCCAGTTCTCGGTAATGTCACTGTTGTGCCATATTTCTTCCATTTCACTGTGTTCCATGGTATATCTAATGCCTTGGAATTTCTTTTGTACCCTTCTCCTGACTGATACCTTTTAACAATGAGATCCCTCTGATGCTTTGGAATCTCTCTGTGGACCATGGCTTTTGCTGTTCGACTAAGAAAATTTCAGGAAAGACCAACTAGAGCAGCTGAACTTTATTTGGGGTTAATCAAAGGCACTTTAAATGATGGCAGGTGTATGCTGACTGAACATAGCTACATCCCCAGTTATAATAGGGTGTGCACTCTTATGCAACCACATTATTTATTTATTTTTTGTTTTCTTCCCTCCACCTAAAAGATTTCAGTTTGTTTTTCAATTGAGTTGTACAGTTTATACGTCACATTAAAGGTGGAAAAAGTTCTGAATTGATTTATCTTTGTCTCATTTTTTACAGCACAGAAACCTGACATTTTAACAGGGGTGTGTAGACTTTTTATATCCACTGTAGCTTAAACTAGACTGAGGTCAAATGGCAACCATCTCATAGGGGTTTGTATTGCCTTCCTCTGGATCAAACCTGATTGACTTATGTCTTTTTCCATCTTATATATCATGTTATTTTTATGTATAGTATACATTTATCTGATAGTTACACATTTTTTTTCTTATTCTAGGGTAGAATTCTATTGTGTATTTTTAACCTCTTTAAACTATTTTTATTGATTGTTTAATTTCATATGCTGGACAGCCCGTTTAACCACTCCATCAGCATAGAAAGAGATTCTTTACAGCAAAAAGACTATGGAGTTAATATGAGGATAAGGCCTCATGCACACGACCGCAAAAAACGGATCCGTAAAAAATACGGATGACGTTCGTGTGCATTCCATATTTTGCGGAACAGCTGGTCCCTAATACAACAGTCCTATCCTTGTCCGTAATATGGACAATAATAGGACATGTTCTATTTTTTTGCGGAACGGAAATACGGACATACGGAAACAGAATGCACACGGAGTTACTTCCATTTTTTTGTGGACCCATTGAAATGAATGGTTTCGTATACTGTCGCAAAAAACCCGGAACGGACACGGAAAGAAAATACGTTTGTGTGCATGAGGCCTTATTCACAGTAGCTTAGGATTTTTGGGGCCTCTCTGAATCAACACATTAGGATTAAAAAAATAAAAGGACTTACCTAATTAATCATGTTATGTAATAATTATCTCTTTATATATAGAAAAATGAGATTCTGTCTGACTGGACGTCTGTCTGTCTGTTCTTTATGCGCGACCAAACGACTGAACCGATCTTCACCAAATTTGGCACACAGGTACATCAGGTGTCCGGGAAGGTTTTAGGATGCACCGTTCTTGAGATATTCCCAAAAAATGACCTGCATTAGCCAATACAAGCCCCCAACTGCCATGCACACAGTCACATGTCCCTTATCAGCCAATAGAAGCTCGCAGGCCCTTAGTCCCCACATACACACAGTTTTACTACAGGTTTCCATAAAAACCCAGCCATTTTTCTTCACTGCTGTAGGTCAGCTTTAGGCTAGGGCTACAGGATGAAAATAAGTCTCATGACACATAGGGCACAATTATGCTGCTACATGCATCCATCTTGGATGGATTTTTTGCAACTGTCGTGTCGCAGTCGCAGAATGTCACATGTCGCAGTGCGACACCATAGCCTATGATTATAAAAGTTGTTGAGACAAAATGTTGCGCAACACATGTCGTCGTGTAGCCCTAGCATTAAAGGCGCAGGGTGCTGTGGAGGTCATTTTTAAAGGGGCAGGCACTGTGGAGGTCCCTGTTAAAGGGGCGGGCACTGTGAAGGTTACTGTTAAAGAGCCTGGCACTGTGAGGTCACTGTTAAAGGGGCGGGCACTGTGGAGGTCACTGTTAATGGGGTGGGCACTGTGGAGGTCACTGTTAAAGGGACGGGCAGTGTGGAGGTCACTGTTAAAGGGAAAGGGCTCTATGGAGGTCACTGTTAAAGTGGCTGATGCTGTAGAGGTCACTGTTAAAGAGGTGGGCGCTGTGGAGGTCACTGTTAAAGGGGCGGGTGCTGTGAAGGTTACTGTTAAAGAGGCTGGCACTGTGAGGTCACTGTTAAAGGGCCGGGCACTGTGGAGGTCACTGTTAATGGGGTGGGCACTGTGGAGGTCACTGTTAAAGGGGCGGGTGCTGTGGAGGTCATTGTTAAAGAGGCGGGAGCTGTGGAGGTTACTGTTAAAGAGGCTGGCACTGTGAGGTCACTGTTAAAGGGGCGGACACTGTGGAGGTCACTGTTAAAGGGGAGGGTGCTGTGAAGGTCATTCTAAAAGAGGCGGGCGCTGTGGAGGTCACTGTTAAAGAGGCGGGCACTGTGGATGTTACTGTTAAAGAGGCGGGCACTGTGGAGGTCCCTGTTAAAGGGGCAGACACTGTGGAGGTCACTGTTAATGGGGTGGGCACTGTGGAGGTCACTGTTAAAGGGGCAGGTGCTGTGAAGGTCACTGTTAAAGAGGCAGGCACTGTGGATGTTACTGTTAAAGGGGCAGGCACTGTGGAAGTCACTGTTAAAGAGGCGGGCACTGTGGAGGCCACTGTTAAAGGCACGTGCACTGTGGAGGTCACTGTTAAAGGAACAGGCACTGTGGAGGTCACTGTTAAAGGGGCGGGTGCTGTGAAGGTCACTGTTAGAGGTGGGCACTGTGGAGGTCACTGTTAAAGGGGCGGGCATTGTGGAGGGTACTGATAAAGGGGCGGGCACTGTGGAGATCACTGTTAAAGGGGTGGGCACTGTGGAGGTCACTGTTAAAGGGGCGGGCTATGTGGGGGTCACTGTTAAGGGGGCAGGGTGCTGTGGAGGTCACTGTTAAATGGGAAAACACTGTGGAGGTCACTGTTAAGGGGGCAGGGGCCACTATTAAAGGGGCAACTGCTGTGGAGGTCGCTGTTAAAGAGGCGGGCACTGTTGATGTTACTGTTAAAGGGGCGTGCACTGTGGAGGTCACTGTTAAAGGGGCGGGTACTGTAGAAGTCATTGTTAAAGGGGCGGGCACTGTGGAGGTCATTGTTAAAGGGGCGGGCGCTGTGGAGGTCACTGTTAAAGGAAAGGGGCACTGTGAAGGTCACTGTTAAAGAGGCGGGCACTGTGGATGTTACTGTTAAAGCAGCAGGGTAATGGGAGGTAACTGTTAAGGTAGCGGGGTACTGTGGAGGTCACTGTTAAGGGGGCTGTCCCCTGAGGAGGTCACTGTCAAGGGAGTAGGGTGCTGTGAAACTTACTGTTAAAAGGGCGGGCTGCTGTAAAAGTCAAAGTAAAGGGGATGGGCTGGTGTGAAGGTCCCATTTTAAAGTGGCAGGGCACGGGGGGTCAGTGTTAAGGGGTTGGAGAACTGTGAAGTTCACTGTTAAAGGGGTGGCGGAATGCTGTAGAGGTCACTGTTATGGGGAATACTGTCAATATCTTTTAATGACACACAGAAACATTAAATGAAATAGATTAAATATACCCGTGCGAAGCCGGGTCTTTCTGCTAGTATATAAATATATATATATTCAAAAAAAGAGGCAGCACTCTAATAGATATAGTGAAAAAAGTGGACCCTTTATTGACCCCTCTGCAACATTTCAACCTCTCAATGCAGTCTTTATCAAGCATGCTTTATAAAGACTGCATTGAGCGTTTGAAACATTGCAGAGGGGTCAATAAAGGGTCCACTTTTTTCACTATATCTATTGGAGTGCTGCCTCATTTTTTGTATATATATCATCTTCATTAACTGCTGAGCCTGCGGTTTGGAGGATCTTGCACCCGTGGTCTACTGGACTAGTGCTGCTGCTTGAATCTTTTGTTTTATATATATATATATATATATATATATATACAGTACAGACCAAAAGTTTGGACACACCTTCTAATTCAAAGAGTTTTCTTTATTTTCATGACTATGAAGGCATCAAAACTATGAATTAACACATGTGGAATTATATACATAACAAACAAGTGTGAAACAACTGAAAATATGTCATATTCTAGGTTCTTCAAAGTAGCCACCTTTTGCTTTGATTACTGCTTTGCACACTCTTGGCATTCTCTTGATGAGCTTCAAGAGGTAGTCCCCTGAAATGGTCTTCCAACAGTCTTGAAGGAGTTCCCAGAGATGCTTAGCACTTGTTGGCCCTTTTGCCTTCACTCTGCGGTCCAGCTCACCCCAAACCATCTCGATTGGGTTCAGGTCCGGTGACTGTGGAGGCCAGGTCATCTGGCGCAGCACCCCATCACTCTCCTTCATGGTCAAATAGCCCTTACTTTCAAAGTTTTCCCAATTTTTCGGCTGACTGACTGACCTTAATTTCTTAAAGTAATGATGGCCACTCATTTTTCTTTACTTAGCTGCTTTTTTCTTGCCATAATACAAATTCTAACAGTCTATTCAGTAGGACTATCAGCTGTGTATCTACCTGACTTCTCCTCAACGCAACTGATGGTCCCAACCCCATTTATAAGGCAAGAAATCCCACTTATTAAACCTGACAGGGCACACCTGTGAAGTGAAAACCATTTCAGGGGACTACCTCTTGAAGCTCATCAAGAGAATGCCAAGAGTGTGCAAAGCAGTAATCAAAGCAAAAGGTGGCTACTTTGAAGAACCTAGAATATGACGTATTTTCAGTTGTTTCACACTTGTTTGTTATGTATATAATTTCACATGTGTTAATTCATAGTTTTGATGCCTTCAGTGTGAATCTACAATTTTCATAGTCATAAAAATAAAGAAAACTCTTTGAATGAGAAGGTGTGTCCAAACTTTTGGTCTGTACTGTATATATATATATATATATATATATATTGGTTATTATATATTGAATATATTTTCTTGCCGTCTGCTGCTATTAATGTGATTTTCCCTAATTTTAGTGTGAAATTGTGTTGTATATTTTCATCCTACTTAGGTTTTTCTTCTCGATCGTTTCCTTGTAATTAGAGTTTATGGATTTACTCCTGACTGACAATGGATAATCCATTATTTGGGGTTTCTCAAAGATCCTGAAACAGGTTCGCCCACACACCCATCCCTGATGTATTGTGTTTATATTTAGTAGTTTTTGTGCAGTCATCTTCCCATATTATACATCTTCTACGAATGCACAATAAAAGATCCAGCTATAGCAGGCGGCAGTCACACCCCAGCACCCACCCCTGCTACAGGTATATATGTGATTCGCACACTATTATAGGTCTTATTCTCTATCTCGGACAGTCTGGATTTTATGAACTTGTTAAAATACTTTAAATAACGATGACTATTTCTGGGACCAGCGCGATTTTGATCCTGAGTCTGAGCATATTCGTTACTGGTAAGATAAGCTATTTTTGCCATCATTATTCATATTAGTCATTAAATTTATATCTAGTCCTGGATTTAAACTCGAACAGATGTGAAATATCAAAGGAGTATTCCTTGCCTCCCTCCCATACTGGTTAGTTGAATGGCTTCCTATGAAATTGGCTCGAATCATTACCCTGGTATTGGGCAGTAAGCATCTTATTGAATTTAGAACACTTTAGGGGTGTGTATACTTTTGCAATGCATTTAAAAATGTTAAAAATAATGCGACTTTGCAAACAGCGTAGATTAATAATGCATACTATTTTGTTTATTCAGCCCCCATGCAGACCTATATGTTTCCATGGTTACAGACAACAAACAAACCCTTTGTGTAGTCAGATCCTGCAGTCACGTGTTAATCTCTTTCATTTGCTGTAAGGCTACTTTCACACTGGCGTTTTGGTTTCCGTTTGTGAGATCGGTTCAGGGATCTCACAAGTGGTCCAAAACTGATCAGTTTTGCCCTTAATGCATTCTGAATAGATAAGGATCCGCTCAGAATGCATCAGTTTAACTCAGTTTGGCTCCGTTCCGCCTCCATTCTGCTTTGGAGGCGGACACCAAAACGCTGACGAAACTGAGCCAAACGGATCCGTCCTGGCACACAATGTAAGTCAATGGGGACGGATCCGTTTTCACTGACACAATCTGGCACAATAGAAAACGGATCTGTCCCTGTTGACTTGCACTGGTGTTCAAGCTGATCCGTTTTGGCTATGTTAAAGATAAAAGAAACGGATCCATTCTGAACGGATGCAGGCGGTTGTATTATCTGAACAGATGCGTTTGTGCAGATCCATGACGGATTATCACCAAACGCGAGTGTGAAAGTAGCCTTACCTGAAACATGTAACTAGAAGGGTATTTTTTTAAATAATCTCTTTATTATAATTTTCTATTAGAATACATATAAATAAAAGGTATAACAAATACAAGTCATACTACAAAAAAAAGAAAAAGAACAAAAAAAATAATATATATATATATATATATAACTTAACATTAATATTAAGACACAAGTGTAACATATATGTATAGTTTCCCAAGGGTGTTTTTTTATTTTTCTACATTGTACCATTTTGTGTGTTGGAATGGAGTCATCAGATTTTCTGGGTATTTTTAGTGAAAACTTTTTTCTATTTTTTTTGTTGTCTAAAATGCATATTATATTATGTTAATGTACGGTATTTCAAGCAGGGTGGTAATGTATGAGTAGAATCTAATATATAGTAGGTGTACATTTTGCATCATAGCTCAGGGCATCACCACTTTTGAGCACATCTTGTGTTTTTTTTTTTGTTGTCATCATCAAATCTACACACTCCTTTTTATGTAAATTTGAATTAGGTCCTGCCCCTTTCCTGCGAAAGGGGCAGTACCTATGTATTTGTAACAACATTAGTCAGTACAATTATCTACTACACATAAAGCAGAGAACAAACGTACACATAGAATACCCTCCGGGAGCCTATGGACCCAGCTCTTGGGTGTCGAGAGTCTACACAGGACTCCTCTGTCCAGACAAAATAACTGCATAGATAATACAATTGTGGAATTGCCCATGGGTCATGTGTGTGCAGAGGGTGTCCTGGGTGGCAAAACATGGCACCATAATGGGGATTCCATTTTGATATTTTCCACGGGGATCCGTCTCTTTAATGTACATCACTGTAACTTAAAACCTTGCACAGTTAGAAGTTAGAACCCATGCATGGTTAAAAAATGTATTATTGTCATATAATTATTTGATAGTACGACAAATGCAGATCTGCTCATTTTATCTATTTTTATGCTCTTCTAGTTTCACCAGTGGAAGGCCAGACCCTCGACCCTTTCTCCATCCTTGATGCCCTAAACAATTTCCTTAATGCTCTAACAAACTTTGGCAATCAATTTCCCCACCAATCAACCACCACCATAGCAACACCAACCACTTCTATCAGAACTGGGACCACTAGTAATCTTCTATCAACCATCAAAGCTTTGACTTCTACGAGTCACCTCACATCATCCAGTAGACCAGCAACTTCATCCAGTACCAAATCAAGTAGTTCAACATTAACCACCAAACCAATATATACAACTTACGTCACATTATCCAGTAGACCAGCAACATTATCTAGTACTAAATCAAGTAGTTTAACATCAACTACTAAACCAATATATACAAGTCATCTGACATTATCCAGTAGACCAGAAACTTCATCCAGTACCAAATCAAGTAGTTCAACATTAACCACCAAACCAATATATACAACTTACGTCACATTATCCAGTAGACCAGCAACATCATCCAGTACTAAATCAAGTAGTTCAACATCAACTACTAAACCAATATATACAAGTCACCTCACATCGTCCAGTAGACCAACAACCTTTTCCAGTACCGAAACAAGTAGTTCATCACCCACTAAACCAATATATACAAGTCACTCAATGTCCACCAGCAAACCAGCTAATTCATCTCCTATGACAAGCACTTCATCATTAACCAGCAAGATATTGTCCTCAATCACCAGTGGAAGTACCACAAACACTTCATCTCAGCGTACAATACAGTCAACAGGTAATCCTAGTACTGTCACATCACCCACGTCACGCTCCACCATTTCACCATCTTCCTCCAAACCAAATCCCACAATAAATACCAGAACCCAAACCACTACCAATGGATATTCCAGTTCTGGTTCCAGTAAGACAACAGTATCACCAAATACATCTACTATTAAGCCAACTGGTAAGCCCATGTTTGTTTGTTTTTTACTTTAATTCTTGGGGAGAAAACCTTCAAATCTATAGTGTAGAAAGGCATTCAAGCCATTTATAGGTCTTCAAAAAGAATGTATTACAGTTCTTCCATACAATGATAGTATTCAACAAAGGCTTCTATTAATCTGCAAACATTGACACTGAGAAGATCAGGCTAGAAATGTCCATGTATAGGTTTAGTTTAAAAAAAAACTTGTGTTACAAACTACATAAATGACCTATTGGTTGAGGCACCCTAGGCCCACCAGAGGACTTATAGGTTATTTAACGGCAGTAGCCCAAGTAAGCTTCAAGTAAGGTTGTCTGCTGTCCACAGCTCTTCCCAAGTGGGTCCTATTATCATGTTTAGATTCATAGTTCATGGACTCATAGAAGGATCTTCTTCTCTGTCTTCTTCAAGCTTGTAAGGATCCTCTGTTGAGCCCAGGCTGTAAAAGTGCCATAAGCCTCAAAGTTCCAGCAAAAGACAAGCCCATTATGAGGTCACTTTGGAGCCAATTATTTGCTTCTAGCGTTTATCTTTTAATGGATAATTCATAAATAAACTTATCAGAACTTATTGTGTACAAATATAAAACAAGTTTATATTTTCTATGGAGAATGGGTCCTCAGAACCATATCCTCTAATAGGCCCAGATAATTGAGGTAACCAAGCCAACTAACCTGATTATTGTATTATATTGTCTTATTTTACATATACAGGTAATTCAAGCGTTTCTGTGCTACCAGGACTTTCCATACTGGTCATGTCCATAACATGGATCTTCATGACGGTCTTATGAGATCCTTCTTACATAAGGTAATTATTTCCAGGGAAGAACATGAGGATGTGGTAATGAGCAGCAGCTCTTGTGTTCAGTCTCCATTACCATAGTCTGTCCTGTCTGTCCTCTCTGTACTTCATGTCTCCTCATGACCTACATTCCTACAGAGATTCAGCTGAAGATCTTATCAGTTGTATTTAGGATCATAACGCATGACAAGTAGAGCAGAGAGGAGGATGAGGCAGCTCTTTAGCTCAGTGTTGTGAAGTTACTTGTCCTCCTGTGTGATTAGGACAGGTTTTGTGTGTACCAATAGGACGGTGGTCATTTTATTTCTCCTAATGATTTCTCCCTAGACAAAATGAGCCATTATAAGTTATGAAAGGTATTTGCCAATATATTTATAATAAAGTAATATTTAGGTATTTTCATTTTCTTAATTCCCGGAGAACCCCGTTAAAGGAGCAATTTGATATTTGACATAGTACATTCCTTAAATATCTGATACCGTTGGTGTAGGCTCCCTATAGAATGGGGGACATGTCACCTACAGGGTGCATTCGAGCTCGACAGAAGCCAGCTACAAAAAAGGATCAGAGATCAGCATTACTCTTTGTTAACAGTTAATTAATGATCAATTTATTTACCGAAACCAAAGGTTCTGTTTATTTATCATGTTCTCTTTTTGTCATTAGATGGTAACAGAGGATTTTGTGTTGCAATTTTCCTTGGATGGAACTCACCAGAATATTTCCGGACATCCTCATCTGATTTACCATATCTCAAGGACCTTTCCTTTTCAGCCTGAGAAGAAGTTTAGTACATCAGCACTGTTCTATGTTTTGACCTAGTGACACCTAGTGGTCAACAATGTGTATTAAATCCACTAGAGCAGAACACGGACATTGCACAATAAAGTGTAATACTTCCTAAGGGAAAGTTGGATAACATTTCATCCTTTATTATTGTAGTTATTACTGAAAGTGTCCAACATCACTCTGGTTGTTCTCTGGATGTCCATGGGGATGCATCCTGGCCGCCCCAGGTGCACCTATGCTCCATTACATGATAATTACTCTCTAATTGTACAGCTACTGCTCAGACTAGATTATAACACTGCAATCCATGGGAATCCATTTACTTTTTTTCTAAGCCCCACTGCATCAGGTCATCCTCACCATTTAATATAAATCTTATATTATATTGTATTTAATACAAATAAAAATTCTTCATGAAGTCATAATAAATCTACATTTACATTGTAAATAATAAATCTTATTCAGAATGTAAAATGTACAATTTTTTTAATACATTTTTGCTTATATGAAACTTTGTAATACATATTATTAAAGGGGTTGTGCCACAAAAAACACATCCTACATTTTTCAGACCAGCACTTGGTTCTGAGTGCTTTTGTAATTGGATATAACATTTAGTATAGAGAGTGCACTGAGATATTCAATAAAATGTGTATAGCGCCACCTGCTGTTTGTTCTTTTCTTGAGGTGGTCGCACGTGCTCAGTTTAAATCTTCAACTGTGACCACCCATATGTTCTGTTAGAAGCTGTGGCAGTTACAGGGAAAGAGCTACAGTAGAAAGGACGCACTCTCTGAGCTGCCATACTAAAATAAATCTAGTGGGACAACTGGATCAATGAATGGGGAGATCTCTGGATCCATGTGAGGTACAATACTGGTTCTAGCTGTTTTAGTACAGTATTGTCGTGTACTAAATGATATCTGATCTTCATTTTTCACATGACAAAACTCCTTTAAGGGACATGACTTTTTCCGTACCTTCCAAAAGCCAGTGATTCACCTATTTCTGCCTGCAGAATCTCTGTAAATGTTCAGAAACCTCCTCATTAATAAAAAAAAATACAACTAGTGTAAAACAGTAAATAGAACACTGACAAGATGGAAGGGGGGGGTGCAGCTTCTGTGGCTGTATGCTGTGAGAGGGGAGTGGGAGCAGCAGGGGTACTATGATTACACTGTATGCATCATGTATGTATGATATTTATGTATATAAAAGAATATTCTACAACATGGAGTCTAAACATTGGCACCCCAGTTCTGAGGCTGTTCTGGTCACTGTTCTTGATAGGTAGATAGCTTTCATTCTGATTGATATACAGGTGTATCTCAGTAAATTGGAATATCATCAAAAAGTCAATTTATTTCATTAATTCAATTCAAAAACGGAACCACATACATTCTATAGATTCATTACACACAGTGTGATCTATTTCAAGTGTTTATTTATTTTAATGTTGATGATTATGTCTTTCAGCTAATGAAAAGCCCAAAAGTTAGGATCTCAGAAAATTAAAATATTATATAATACCAACTAAAAAAATTATTAATGTAAATGTTGTCCTACTGAAAAGTATAGTTACATAGTTGACACGGTTGAAAAAAGACATCAAGACAAAAGTCCATCAAGTTCAACCAAGGGATAGGTGGGGACGCGAATCCAAGAAGGAAGTTAGACTCATGTTCAGTATATGCACTCAATACTTGGTCGGGGCTCCTTCTGCATGAATTACTGAATCAATGCGGCGTGGCAATGAGGCCTGTGGCACTGCTGAGGTGTTATGGAAGCACAGGTTGCTTTGACAGTGGCCTTCAGCTCATCTGTATTGTTTGGTGCCTCTCATCTTCCGTTTGATGATACCCCATAGATTCTCTATGGGGTTTAGGTCAGGCGAATTTCCTGGCCAATCAAGCACAGTAATACCGGGGTTATTTGACCAAGTATTGGTACTTTTGGCAGTGTGGGCAGGTGCCAAGTTCTGCTGAAAAATGAAATCAGTATCTCCATAAAGCTTGTCAGCTGAGGGAAGCATGATATGCTCTAAAATTTCCTGGTAGACGGCTGCGATGACTTTGGACTTGATATAAGACAGTGGACCAACACCAGCAGATGATATGGCTCCCCAAACCATTACTGACTGAGGAAACTTTATATGAACTTCATGCAGCTTGGATTGTGTGCCTCTACACTCTTCCTCCAGACTCTGGGACCTTAATTTCCAAATGAAATGCAAAATTTTATCTGATAATTGGACCACTGAACAACAGCCCAGTCCTTTTTCTCCTTGGCCCAGGTAAGACGCATCTGACTTGACAGAAGGAATACTATAGTAGTAGACCATGTCCTGGATACATCTGTGTGTGGTGGCTTTCGAAGCACTGATTCTAGTCACGGTCCACATCTTGTGAATCCCCTCCAAATTCTTGAATGGCCTTTTCTTGGCAATCCTTTGAAGGCTGCAGTTATCCCTGTTGCTTGTGCACCTTTTTCTACCACACTTTTTCCTTTCACTTAACTTTCCATTATTATGCTTAGATACAGCACTCTGTAAACAGGCAGCTTACTAGCAAAGAACTTTTGTCTTCTGGACAACTGTCAAGTCAGCAATCTTCCCCATGATTGTGCAGCCTACTGAACAAGATTGAGGGACCATTTAAATTCTTAAGAACCCTTGTGTTCATTAGCTGATTAGAGTGTGACACCAAGGGTCTACAAGATTGAACTTTTTCACAATATTCTAATTTTCTGAGATCCTGACTTTTGGGTTTTCACTAGCAGTAAGCTACAGTCCTCAACATTAAAAGAAATAAACGTTTGAAATAGATCGCTCTGTGATGAATCTATAAAATATATGAGTTAAATTTTTTGAATAAATTAACTTTTCTTTGATATTCTAATATATGGAGACACACCTGTAAGTGCTGAGTGTGCTTGCCTAATGACATGCTAGAGAACACTAGACTAACTTAGTAACATAGTAACATAGTACATAAGGCCGAAAAAAGACATTTGTCCATCCAGTTCGGCCTGTTATCCTGCAAGTTGATCCAGAGGAAGGCAAAAAAAAACAACTGTGAGGTAGAAGCCAATTTCCCCCACTTTAGGGGAATAAAAATTTCTTCGCGACTCCAATCAGGCAATCAGAATAACTCCCTGGATCAACGACCCCTCTCTAGTAGCTATAGCCTGTAATATTATTACACTCCAGAAATACATCCAGGCCCCTCTTGAATTCCTTTATTGTACTCACCATCACCACCTCCTCAGGCAGAGAGTTCCATAGTCTCACTGCTCTTACAGTAAAGAATCCTCTTCTATGTTTGTGTACAAACCTTCTTTCCTCCAGACGCAGAGGATGTCCCCTCGTCACAGTCACAGTCCTGGGGATAAATAGATGATGGGAGAGATCTCTGTACTGACCCCTTATATATTTATACATAGTTATTAGATCTCCCCTCAGTCGTCTTTTTTCTAAAGTGAATAACCCTAATTTTGATAATCTTTCAGGGTACTGTAGTTGCCCCATTCCAGTTATTACTTTAGTTGCCCTCCTCTGGACCTTCTCCAGCTCGGCTATGTCTGCCTTGTTCACTGGAGCCCAGAACTGTACACAGTCCTCCATGTGTGGTCTGACTAGTGATTAGTAAAGTGTTAGGACTATGTTCTCATCACGGGCATCTATGCCCCTTCTGATGCAACCCATTATCTTATTGGCCTTGGCAGCAGCTGCCTGACACTGGTTTTTGCAGCTTAGTTTGCTGTTTATTAAAATTCCTAGATCCTTTTCCATGTCAGTGTTACCGAGTGTTTTACCATTTAGTATGTACGGGTGACTTGCATTATTCCTTCCTATGTGCATAACCTTACATTTATCAGTGTTAAACCTCATCTGCCACTTATCTGCCCAAGCCTCCAATCTATCCAGATCCCTCTGTAGTAGTATACTGTCCTCATCAGTGTAAATTACTTTACACAGTTTAGTGTCATCTGCGAAAATTGATACTTTACTATGCAAGCCTTCTACAAGATCAATAATAAATATTTTGAAGAGAATAGGGCCCAATACTGACCCCTGAGGTACCCCTCTAGTGACAGTGACCCAATCTGAGTGTGTACCGTTAATAACCACCCTCTGTTTTCTATCATTGAGCCAGTTACTTACCCACATACAGACGTTTTCTCCCAGTCCGAGCATTCTCATTTTATATACTAACCTTTTATGTGGTACAGTGTCAAATGCTTTGGAGAAGTCCAGATATACGACATCCATTGATTCGCCGCTGTCAAGTCTAGAACTTACCTCCTCATAGAAACTGATTAAATTAGTTTGGCATTACCGATCCCTCACGAAGCCATGCTGATATGGCGTTATTTGCTTATTTCCGTTGAGATGCTCTAAGATAGCATCTCTCAGAAAACCTTCAAACAGTTTACCCACAACAGATGTTAAACTTACCGGCCTATAGTTTCCAGGCTCTGTTTTTGGACCCTTTTTGAATATTGGCACCACATTTGCCATGCGCCATTCCTGTGGGACATTCCCTGTCAGTATAGAGTCCGCAAATATCAGAAATAAGGGTCTTGCTATGACATTACTTAATTCCCTTAGGATACGGGGGTGTATGCCATCCGGTCCTGGCGATTTGTCTATTTTAATCTTTTTAAGTCGCTGTTGTACTTCTTCCTGGGTCAGACAGGACACTTTTAATGGGGAATTAATTTTTACATTCTGCATGTCATATGACAGTTTATTTTCCTCAGTGAATACATTGGAGAAAAAAATATTTAACAGCTTTGCTTTCTCCTCGTCGCTCTCTGCGACTCCCCCCTCATTACTCTTTAAAGGGCCGACACCTTCAGATTGATACTTTTTAACATTTATATAATTGAAGAACATTTTAGGGTTAGTTTTACTCTCTTTGGCAATTAATCTCTCGGTCTCTAGTTTGGCCGCTTTTATTTTTTACATGTTCTATTTTTTTCATTATAGTTTTTCAGTGCTTCCGTGCTACCCTCCTGTTTTAGTGATTTATATGCTTTCTTTTTGTCATTTATTGCTTTCTTTACAGTTCTATTTATCCACATTGGTTTCTTTTTGTTCATTAACCTTTTATTCCCATACGGTATGTACCTCTCACAATGAGATTTTAGGATGTTTTTAAAGATATCCCATTTTGTGGCTGTATTTTTATTTTTGAGGACTTTGTCCCAGTTAGTTAGGCCTATGGCCTCTCTTAGTTGGCTAAATTTAGCTTTTTTGAAGTTTGGTATTTTTGTTCCTCTCTGTAGAAACGCCTTTTTGAATGATAATTGTAAGGTTATTACTTTAGGGTCACTATTTCCCAGGTGCCCACCAACCTGCACGTATGTTGTTCTGTCAGGCCTATTGGTTAATACTAAGTCCAGTATGGCCGTCCCTCTAGTCAGGTCCTGAACCAGTTGGGAGAGGCAATTGTCTTTGGTTATTGCCAAGAACCTGTTTCCCTTATGAGATATACAAGTTTCAGTTTCCCAGTCTATATCTGGGTAGTTGAAGTCCCCCATAATAACCACCTCATTATGATTTGCCGCCTCGTCTATCTCGTTTAGGCTACTTTCACACCTGCGTTTAGGTCGGATCCGTCTGGTATGTGCCCAGACGGATCCGCACCTATAATGCAAACGCTTAGATAGGTTCAGAACGGATCCGTTTGCATTACCATGAACAAAAAAAAAAAAAAAACATTTTTTTTATTTATTTTTTGTTCATGATAATGCAAACGGATCCGTTTTGACTTTACATTGAAAGTCAATGGGAGACGGATACGTTTGAAAATTGAGCCATACTGTGTCAACTTCAAACGGATCCGTCCCCATTGACTTACATTGTAAGGCTACTTTCACACCTGCGTTTAGGTCGGATCCGTCTGGTATGTGCCCAGACAGATCCGCACCTATAATGCAAACGCTTGTATCCGTTCAGAACGGATCCGTTTGAATTACCATGAACAAAAAAAAAAAAAAAAAAAATATATATTTTTTTTTTTTTTTGTTCATGATAATGCAAACGGATCCGTTTTGAATTTACATTGAAAGTCAATGGGAGACGGATCCGTTTGAAAATTGAGCCATACTGTGTCAACTTCAAACGGATCCGTCCCCATTGACTTAGGCTACTTTCACACTAGCGTTCGGGTGTCCGCTCGTGCGCTCCGTTTGAAGGGGCTCACGAGCGGCCCCGAACGCATCCGTCTGGCCCCAATGCATTCTCAGTGGAGGCGGATCCACTGAGAATGCATCCGCCTGCCAGCGTTCAGCCTCCGCTCCGCTCAGTGAGCGGACACCTGAACGCTGCTTGCAGCGTTCGGGTGTCCGCCTGGCCGTGCGGAAGCGAGCGGATCCGTCCAGACTTACAATGTAAGTCAATGGGGGCGGATCTGCTTGAAGATGACACCATATGGCTCAATCTTCAAGCGGATCCGTTCCCCATTGACTTACAATGTAAAGTCTGAACGGATCCGCTCAGACAACTTTCACACTTAGAAAATTTTCTAAGTTTTAATGCAGACGCATCCGTTCTGAACGGATGCGAACGTCTGCATTATCGGAGCGGATCCGTCTGATGAAACATCAGACGGATCCGCTCCGAACGCTAGTGTGAAAGTAGCCTTACATTGTAAGTCTGGACGGATCCGTTTGCCTCCGCACGGCCAGGCGGACACCTGAACGCTGCAAGCTGCGTTCAGGTGTCCGCCTGCTGAGCGGAGCGGAGGACAAACGGAGCCAGACTGATGCATTCTGAGCGGATCCGCATCCATTCAGAATGCATTAGGGCTGGACTGATCCGTTCGGGGCCGCTTGTGAGCCCCTTCAAACGGAACTCACAAGCGGAGCCCCGAACGCTAGTGTGAAAGTAGCCTAAGTCTGGACGGATTCGTTTGCCTCCGCACGGCCAGGCGGACACCTGAACGCTGCAAGCTGCGTTCAGGGGTCCGCCTGCTGAGCGGAGCGGAGGACAAACGGAGCCAGACTGATGCATTCTGAGCGGATCCGCATCCATTCAGAATGCATTAGGGCTGGACGGATCCGTTCGGGGCCGCTTGTGAGCCCCTTCAAACGGAACTCACAAGCGGAGCCTCGAACGCTAGTGTGAAAGTAGCCTTAGTAGTAGATTTTCTGTGGACTCTGGTATATTAGGTGGTTTATAGTAAACTCCTATTAGTAATTTATTGTTCTTTTTAGCTCCATAGATTTCTACCCACATTGACTCCACATGTTCATGTCCCTCACTTATATCTTCTCGGATTGTGGGCTTTAGACAGGACTTTACATAAAGGCAGACCCCTCCCCCTCTCCGGTTTTGACGATCCTTTCTAAACAGACTGTAACCTTGTACATTAACTGCCCAGTCATAGCTATCATCCATCCATGTCTCAGTTATTCCCACTGTCATAGCTATCATCCAGCCATGTCTCAGTTATTCCCACTGTCATAGCTATCATCCAGCCATGTCTCAGTTATTCCCACTATGTCACAGTCCTCCTCACACATCACTAATTCCAGTTCACCAGTTTTATTAGTCAGACTTCTGGCATTAGTATACATACATATGAGAGGTTTATGTATATTTTTTACCCTACACCTTTCCTTCTGAATTGTTCTAGTCCCTCCTTCCATTCCTCCCCAGTCCCACTACCTCGCCCCCCGGTCTCTATCTGCACTATCTTCCCCACCTATAGTGTAATTACCCTCCCCCCCAGTCCCTAGTTTAAACACTCCTCCAACCTTCTAGCCATCTTTCTCCCCAGCACAGCTGCCCTTTCCCCATTGAGGTGCAGCCCGTCCCTAAGATAGAGCTTGTAGCCGATAGAGAAGTCGGCCCAGTTCTCCAGGAACCCAAACCCCTCCTTCCTACACCAGTTCTTGAGCCACTTGTTAATCTCCCTAATCTCCCACTGCCTTTCCCACTAACTAAAATACTAGCAAGAGCGCTTCATGGGACAGTTTCTCCAAATAGTTAGGTGAGAACAATTTGCTAAGTTGTTGGTGTTGGGTGTATAGTGTCCTTCACGTTCCCACACTAAAGGACATCTGACGTTCTCATGAACGGTTAATAATAAACTAACTAAAATAAAATGTAAAAGGTCTAAAGTCTGATGTTATTTTTAATACCTCGGAGAATGAATGCGTGTGAGCAGTGAATGAGGCTTGTGGACGGCAAATTACCGATAAGGAAGAATTGGTCAACACACAAAAGAAGCATGATTGATAACAATGCAGGGGTCATGCTGAATCAATACGAAGGCGTGCTTACTTATGATAAGACATAATATACATCATATAAGAACATTGGCCAGAAATGCAACCAAGCTCAGAATAGAGCAGGACACATGATACACGTATTACTCATTCTTCTGTATTGGTTACCAAAGCTGAGCTGTGCTACTGACCTAAGACATCAAAGATCCACCTTCTCCGTGGCTCCGATACTACATGATCCAAGAAAGAACTGCACACAACATATAAGGCAGCATCGGATCACGTCTGGCCCATGTTTGGCCATACATGTAATAATTTTGTAAATAACCATTTTTTCATTAATTTTTAGCATCAATGTTTTCATCACAGCATAGTTTGGAAATATTTGTTCAATGGATTATGGCTGCTCAGCCTGGCCTGTTGGCAAGCCTAATGACTCAAACTAACAGCACCATTGGAATCTGCACAAATTCAAAGTCATCTTCTCAAGATTCATGAACAGCCTGTTCTTTGTGCCTCACTGTGGCTGGCATCATGGACATGAAAGAACCATGTGTATGGAGCCTGTACGGTGACATCTGGAGCCACTATGGTTCCATACTACAGAGAAATAAGCTTTCTATGTGTCACTCTAAGGCACCTCAATAAACACTAAGGTGCCCAATAGAACATGCCCTCTGTGGAAGTGCATGGGGCTTTACTGTACCTCCATATGTGATCAATCTCATATAGTTTTTCTCCTCAGATCTAAAGTAAATCCAAAAGAAAAAAAAAAAACTCAGCATGGGATGGAAGGTAGAAGGTACAGTATGGCCATGTAGACCTTTCCGGGTATAGTATTAGGTTTTAGTGATGAGCGGCAGGGGTCATATTCGAATTTGTGATATTTAACAAATATTTTGTAAAATATTTGTCGAATATTCGCAAATTTGAATATTTCTTATATTTTACATTCTTTTTTTTTTTACTTGAAAATTGGCAATGTAATGATCGTGTTATATGCAAATATTACGTGATCAATACAGGCGTGGGTCAAAAACGAATATATAGCACTATAGAATATTTGATATAATATTTATGTTGCTTGTGGGCCAATGAACCATTGGCCCACAAGCAAGAAGCAGGGAGGAATCATGTGTTCAGATGGAAAAAATGACAAATATTTGAAAAACAAATGTATAGCACTATATTTGAAATATTTGCGAATTCTCGAAGTGCCGATATTCGCAATTAAAATTCGTAATTTGAATATTCACGCTCAACACTTTTAGGTTTCCTACAGCTCAGAACTTGTACTTAGTATAGCTATAATACAGCCATGCACTTGAGGTTTTTGATGGAGCTGAGCTGCAATACCACTTATAACCAGTGTACAGGTGTGGCACTGTTTTTAGAAGAAAACAGCAATGTTTTTTTTTCTTAGTTTTTTTTTTATCCTGAGCAAACCCTATCCATAACCACTTTTTAATGTCAAGATAAAGTAGTTTAAAGGGGTTATCCAAAGTCTAAAACATGTCCCCCAATGCCCAGGCCCCTCATATAGATTAGACTTACCCCGCTCCCCGACACCCGCGTTGCTCTTGATTCTCGCCTAGCAGCCGCTGCATCTCCCTTTCGTGCGGATCAAAACATCCGGCGATGGGGGTAGCAGCTAATAGCAGGCTGCAACGGGGATGAGCCTTCTTATCATTGAAGGTGGCGCTATGGAGGCTCATCCCCATTGTGGCCTGCTATTGACGCGGGTGATGGGGAGCGAAGCAGGTGTCGGGGAGTGGGGTAAGTATAATCTATATGAGGGGCCTCATCATTGGGGGCATGTTTTAGACTTTGGATAACCCCTTTAAGTAAGGTCAAAACATGGATGCAGAGTATATCCAACCGACCGTTTATTTTGCAAATCATCCAAGAGTTTTCAGTTAAACTTCTTAAAGGAATTATCCAGTCAGTATAAAGTTTATTGACATGAGAATAACACTTAAAGGGGTTTCCCAAGATTTTGTTCCTGTTTACCTAGCAGAGAGTTTGTTAATCTTCCTGTTTACTTCGGTGATGTGTCCCCGAGTGGCATGTGATGCAACAGTGACATGCTGCTGAAGGACACAACATCGCTCGAGGTCAGCTATTGATTGCAGAAGTGAACGTGATGATCACGTCCATACCCTGGCCAGACCGAAACTGTCCGGGGACCAGAAGATCATTAATCAGAGCGAGGGTGCCGGACCAGAGTGATGGGAAGTAGGTGATTTTTTTTATTACGTACCACATGCTTAAAGGGGTTGTGCACCTTTGCCCCCCACCCCCACCCCTCCGCTTCCCATTGCTGGCTCCCAACTCCTTCATTCTACAGCCTTGGTGTAATGACCGGCGTCATGCACAGGGAGGAAAAAGGGAAAGCCCTGCCCAAGGGAGAGGGAAAGGTGGTGACCCCTAACTCACCTTGCGGCTGCACCTGACTGCCCTGACGTCCCTAGACGGGTTCCTCACCCGTGCGGCGATCACGTGCCTAAACCCTGGCTTTCCCTAAAATGAGCACTAGATAGTGAACGGGCCGGTGGGATCGCTAGTCCGCACCACTGTCACTAAGAGGGAAACACCAGGGAGAGGACAGACAAAACAGACAAACACATACACCCAGGTGGGCGACCACAATAGACCACAAAGGTCCAACAGGGATCCGGAGGGTAGCGTTCTGGACCAACTACCAGAGAACGCAGCAACACAGCTCCAGAGGGTCAGAATAGATGTCCAGGCAGGAAGCTCTATATCTGGCAACCAGAGAAGTGTGAGAGGGGAATATAAGGAGGTTTGGGAGTGCTGGACAAGGAACAGCTGAGGAGAAGGAGCTACGGATCCCTGAGTGAGCCAAAAGGGTTTGCAAAGCAAACCCAGAAAGCTACCATAAGGAAACAGCCCTATCTTACATAGAGCGTTCAGCCAACCGCTGCGACTTCCTGACCCCGGGTATAACGGAGTCAGGCGTGGTTCTTGACACCCTCGTGACAGTACCCCCCTCTCTACGAGGGGCCTCCGGACACTCAGGACCAGGTCTCTCAGGATGAGACGCATGAAAATCCCGAACTAGCCTGTCGGCGTTTACCTCAGACGCAGGAACCCACATTCTTTCCTTGGGACCGTAACCTCTCCAATGCACCAGATATTGAAGAGAGCGGCGGACCCGACGAGAATTAACAATTTTGGATATCTGAAATTCTAGATTACCATCCACGACAACAGGAGGGGGTGGCAGCGGTGACGGTTCTAGAGGTGGAACATATTTTTTGAGTAACGACTTATGAAAAACATTATGAATTTTAAAAGTCTGAGGTAACTCCAGGCGAAAAGCCACAGGGTTGATGATGGCTACAATTTTGTAAGGGCCAATAAACCTAGGACCCAGTTTCCAAGAGGGAACCTTCAATTTAATATTCCTAGTAGACAACCACACATAGTCATTCACTCCTAGGTCCGGACCTGGCGACCGTCTCTTATCAGCCATGCATTTGTATTTACCTCCCATATTTTTCAAGTTAGCTTGCACCTTCTGCCATACCGATGAAAGAGATGACGAAAACCGTTCCTCTTCGGGAACCCCAGAAGACCCCCCCTCTTTGAAAGTATAGAATTGGGGATGAAAACCATATGCACCAAGAAATGGCGACTTGCCAGTGGATTCATGACGGCGATTATTTATGGCAAACTCAGCTAACGGTAAATATGATGACCACAACTCTTGGTTTTTAGACACAAAACATCTTAGATATGTCTCAAGGTTTTGGTTGGTACGCTCAGTCTGTCCATTCGACTGAGGATGGAAAGCTGAGGAAAAGGACAAGTGTACCCCAAACGAGAACAAAAAGCTTTCCAAAATTTAAAAAAATTAACTGGGTACCCCGATCCGAAACAACATCGGAGGGGACCCCGTGAAGCTTCACGATTTCACTGACGAATACCTGAGCAAGAGTCTTAGTATTAGGTAGTGCGGGTAATGCAATGAAGTGTACCATTTTGCTAAACCTGTCCACTACTACCAAAATAACTGTTTTACCCGCAGACAAAGGTAAGTCAGTGATAAAATCCATTGACAGATGTGTCCATGGTCTATTGTGAATGACGAGTGGTAATAGAGACCCTGCAGGACGTGTATGTGAAACTTTTGCGCGCGCACAGGTAGAACAAGAAGACACAAAATCCAATACATCCTGACGCAACCTTGGCCACCAAAAACGACGAGACAATAGCTCCAAGGTTGCTTTACTACCCGGATGCCCAGCAAGTGCCGAATTATGATGTTCCTTTAATAATTCGAAACGTAGGTTCAACGGTACAAACAATTTCTCTGAGGGGCAAGAGACCGGGGCGTCCCCCTGGGCCTCTAACACCTTCCCCTCCAGAACAGAGTGTACCGCAGAAACAACCACTCCTCTTTAAAGAATGGGCACCGGATCACTCACATTACCCCCTCCAGGGAAACAACGCATCAGCCTTGGTATTCTTTGCCCCAGGACGATAGGTAATCACAAAGTTAAACCTGGTAAAAAATAGCGACCACCTAGCCTGTCTAGGGGTGAGACGCTTAGCTGATTCGAGGTACAGAAGATTTTTGTGGTCCGTAATCACAGTGACGGGGTGGACTGCCCCCTCTAAAAAGTGACGCCACTCCTCAAACGCAAGTTTAATAGCTAATAGTTCCCTATTGCCAATATCGTAGTTCTTTTCTGCTGCAGATAGTTTTTTAGAAAAGAAAGCACAAGGACGCCATTTGCCAGGAGACGGACCCTGAGACAGCACCGCCCCCACTCCCACCTCTGACGCATCGACTTCAACAATAAAAGGCTGAGAGACATCAGGTTGGACCAGTACAGGTGCCGAGGTAAACCTCTCTTTTAGAGAGGAAAAAGCAACTTTAGCTTTGTCAGACCATTTAGAAAAATCAGTCCCCTTCCTAGTCATGTCAGTAAGGGGTTTTACAATAAGTGAATAATTTTTAATGAATTTCCTATAGAAATTCGCGAAGCCCAAGAACCGTTGTAGTGCTTTGAGGTTCTCAGGAAGATCCCAATCTAAAATTGCCTGGACCTTCCTAGGATCCATACGGAAACCTGAAGCAGATAAAAAATAACCTAGGAATTGTATCTCCTGAACGGCGAAGACACATTTTTCAATTTTAGCATATAATTTATTCGTCCGTAGGACCTGCAGTACTTGTCTGACATGCACCTCATGTGTTCTCAGATCAGACGAATAAATTAAAATATCATCTAGGTATATTACCACAAACCTGCTGATTAGATGACTAAAAATGTCATTAACGAAATGTTGAAAGACGGCAGGAGCATTGGTCAGACCGAAAGGCATAACTAGATTTTCATAATGCCCCTCAGGGGTGTTAAAAGCTGTCTTCCACTCATCCCCCTCCTTAATTCGAATCAGATTGTAGGCCCCCCTAAGATCAAGTTTGGAGAACCACCTAGCACCCGCAATCTGGTTAAACAGGTCAGGAATGAGAGGAAGAGGGTATGGGTCTCGGATGGTTATCCGATTTAATTCGCGAAAATCTAGGCAAGGACGCAGGCCCCCATCTTTCTTTTTAACGAAGAAAAACCCTGCAGCCACGGGTGAAGAAGAGGGTCTGATGTGTCCCTTAGCCAAGCTCTCGGAGATATAATCTTTCATGGCTTGTCTCTCTGGACCCGAAAGATTATATAACCTGGTTTTGGGTAATTTTGCGCCGGGAATAAGGTTAGCCGGGCAATCATAAGGACGATGAGGTGGTAACTTCTGACAACCCTTTTCAGAAAAAACATCCTCAAAATCCGAAATAAATGTAGGTAGGGTAGTTATGGAGGCGACTAAGCAATTGCTATTTAAGCAATTTTCTCTGCACTACTCACTCCACTCCAATATCTCCCTGGCCTGCCAATCCACCACTGGATTGTGCGCTACCAACCAGGGAAGACCCAGCACTACCGGAGTGGGAAGCCCCTCCAGAACATAACATGAAAGCATCTCGTTATGGTGGTCCCCTGCCCGAAGGTGTAAATTATGAACAATGTGGGTGAGGTTTCTCTGAGACAGAGGAGCAGAATCAATAGCGAATATGGGAATAGGTCTCTGTAGCGTACAGAGAGACAAACCCATAGTGCGGGCAAAATGGGCATCTATCAAATTTACCCCTGCTCCACTGTCTAGAAAGAAAGAAATAGTCTCCGTCTTATCACCAAAAACAATAACCGCTGGCAACACAAATTGCGATGTACGTATGGAGGAAACGTATACCCCCCGGCTGACATCCTCCACACAGCCTGGGGTTAGTAGTTTTTCCGACGGTCTTTTGTTTCTGAGGAAAGAAGGACAGACATTAATGAAATGACCCCTCTCCCCACAAAAAAAACAAACCCCACGCCTACGGCGAGCCTCAGGAGGACGGACCTGACGAGTAGTTCCTCCTAGCTGCATAGGCTCGTCTAAGTCCGTACAGACTAACTGCTGCTGCTTGGGAGGGGTTACCAATTGCTCCGGTTTTTTCAACCTGTCCCTAAGGCGTCTATCTATTCGGATAGAAAGGGACATAACCGCATCAAGGGAAAAGGGGGTCTCATATAATGCAAGCGCATCCTTAACCCTTTCGGATAACCCAGAGCAGAACTGACTCCTGAGAGCCGGGTCGTTCCATTGGGTATCCGTAGCCCACCTACGGAATTCAGAGCAATACTCCTCTACCGGCCGCTCTCCTTGTAAGAGTCTCCGTAATCTTGATTCAGCCAGTGCGACTCGGTCAGGGTCGTCATATATGAGACCCAAGGCCCCGAAAAACTCATCCACTGACCGAAGAGCCTGGGAATCAGTAGGTAAAGAGAACGCCTAGGACTGCGGGTCCCCCTGCAGCAGGGAAATAACAACCCCCACCCGCTGTTCTTCATTAGCAGAGGAGTAAGGGCGCAGCTTAAAATATAATTTACAGGCCTCACGGAATGTCAAAAACTTGTCCCTTCCCCCAGAAAATCTGTCAGGGAGAAGGACCTTGGGTTCCGCAACAACCTGGTTACCAGTAGCAACCGCTGGGCTTGCGGTCAGTTGCAATCGCTGCTGTTGCTGGAGGACCGACGCCTTCAATCCTGCCACCTCCAAAGACAGGCCATGAAATTGTTTGGACAGAGCAGCAATTGGATCCATACTGGATTCTAAGTAGGTAAAAAATGTATTTATTTATTTATTTATTTTTTACCTACACAAAATAAGGGCCAGATATAATGTAATGACCGGCGTCACGCACAGGGAGGAAAAAGGGAAAGCCCTGCCCAAGGGAGAGGGAAAGGTGGTGACCCCTAACTCACCTTGCGGCTGGCACCTGACTGCCCTGACGTCCCTAGACGGGTTCCTCACCCGTGCAGCGATCACGTGCCTAAACCCTGGCTTTCCCTAAAATGAGCCCTAGATAGTGAACCACTAATCGCTAGTCCGCACCACTGTCACTAAGAGGGAAACACCAGGGAGAGGACAGACAAAACAGACAAACACATACACCCAGGTGGGCGACCACAAAGGTCCAACAGGGATCCGGAGGGTAGCGTTCTGGACCAACTACCAGAGAACGCAGCAACACAGCTCCAGAGGGTCAGAATAGATGTCCAGGCAGGAAGCTCTATATCTGGCAACCAGAGAAGTGTGAGAGGGGAATATAAGGAGGTTGGGAGTGCTGGACAAGGAACAGCTGAGGAGAAGGAGCTACGGATCCCTGAGTGAGCCAAAAGGGTTTGCAAAGCAAACCCAGAAAGCTACCATAAAGAAACAGCCCTATCTTACATAGAGCGTGCAGCCAACCGCTGCGACTTCCTGACCCCGGGTATAACGGAGTCAGGCGTGGTTCTTGACACCCTCGTGACACTTGGCTGCTCCATTGGGCTCTCCTGTTTGATGCCTCTGCAACCAATCAATAGCCACAGTGTTGACCTGATCCCCTCGAGTCATGTGACCATTTGTCATGGCTCAAGGGGTGAAGGTCACTGCTGTGGTGACTGATTGGGTGCAGGGAATCAAATGGGAAGCTTACATCCAGAGAGCCCAGCAGAGCAGCCGAGGCTGTGGAGCAAAGGGGCCAGGAGCCCGGAAGCAGGTAAGTATGCTTCTCTTTGCATGTCTTCTCAGGAGAAGGGGTTGAAAACTTACCCCCAAAAGGTGCACAACCGCTTTAATTATGCCATTTTCGAGGCACTAAATTGCAATATTATACAGCAAAGTGTTAGTACTTCCTGTACCCTTTTCAATAAGCTTTTTTTATTCAGACCTAGAGAACCTGATTAAGATGTTCAAGATACTCCGTTTCCTGCTACAGACCCTGGTTTGTTTGCCTTGATTGTATTCAAGTAAAAATAATGTCCTGGCTTTACATACATGTATGGGTTCCTGTGTGCCCTGACATGCCCTACTGTTCCCAGCACAAACTGAGCAGAACAGGTGAAGGGTCATGTTGTATCCACATTAAAGTTAAAACATAGCTTGTGCACAGAGTCGCCCAACTCGCTCCTATAATTAATCTTACAGTAACTGGTCCCCAGAGATCTTCTTCAAGGTACTCAAACCCGGTGCGGCAGTTGTCACTAACTCCCTGAGAATCTTTAGATGAATTCTCCAGGACCTGAGCCAATGTCTACATTGGGACAAAGTATGATTTTTGGTTGGGCTCTTCCACTCTTAGCATTAGCCCAATGTCAGGATGGAGCATTCTGGGGTGTAGGGGCAGACAGTTTCAGACACCTAACACTAAAGTCTAACAAATATCTAGAGTTGATTATATTAAAATATATCCACCATATGCATTTTATGTTCCCTACCAACTGCATTTTTTGCAGACTTCATTAAAGGGGTTATCTATTTTATTTTTATAACTTTGCCCCCCCAACCAGTGGTATTTCTGGAGAAATCCATACCACCTGCTTTCCTCTGCTCCATTCCATTCCTGTGGCTCCCATGTCCTCTTCTCCGGACTTCTGGAACGGATTGAATCACATGCACTGCTGCAGCCAATGACTGGCCTCAGTGGTGACATGTCCCCAAGCGGCATGCCAATGTTGGGTCACATGCCACTTGGGGACACACCACTGATGTCAGTCATTGGCTTCAGCAGAGCTCATGACCCCATTAGTGTGGAAGTTCAACAGTTGGCAACCAGAAGTCCTGTGGAGCCTCCACTAGTGGTTAGAGAGTTAATGGTAGAAAGAATTCTCCACTGTACTGCCTAAGACAAGATAAGCAGCCTTTACACTGGCCATGGAAAAGGGACGATGACTACGATGAGAGCAGGCTATAGGCAGTTTTACTTTGGGCAATGATCGAGAATGACTGAAGCCCATTCCCAATCAATGCACCATGCAATCCTGACTCAGATCATTGGACAAATAAGAAAATCCACATTTGTCAGGTCATTGGATCATTTAGATGCCCATAAAAATTCTCGTTGTCGGCAACACATCTCCCATTGCAAACGGGATCTGCACAAACTATGGGGATGAACAATCATGTTAACGATCATTCATCCCCATACATTGCATTGATTCCTGTGTTTAAATGCAGCTAGTGAGCGCTAAAGTAAAAGCAGATAACTGTTCAAGGACAGAAGGAAGCAATTCCCTTATAGATTTCTTCCTGGAACTAAGGCCTCCATGTTACCAAATACAGCAATATAAAATGACAAAATGGAAAAAAAATATCTATGCACTAAAATACGTAGCTCATCTTAAGGGGGAGTACCAGTATAGGCATCTATGCTTTATCGGTTTGGATTCTGTAGCAGAATGCTGGGGAGTATGTGGAGAATGGGAGTGGTAGTTGAGGATCTGAGGGTGGTGGTAGTACTCACAGATCACAGTGGCAATCTCCACTCTTTGGCCCCCTGCCTCGGTGACTGGATGGCGCACCCTTTCTTCCCTCAGGGCACACCCTGGTGTTGGAGCTCCTGTCTGGTGTTGTTTGGGTTGCCCTCGATGGATGTTTTGCTGGGTTCAAGGACCAGTGAACAATGGAGACAATGATCAGGCCTGTTGTTCCAAAGTATCACAGTGCAATATTCTCTCAATAGTAGCGTATAGACAGCAACATGATGCTGGTTATAGTACTGCCTCTCTCTAAAGACACTTTGCACTCTCTTGGCAGAACCATAATCATGCAATAATTTTCTTTGTGATATTTTGAGAATGTCTTGCAGTGATTTATCTATAATCTTTGTAGAACATTGCTGTTATGATAGCCATTCCTGTTACTTTTCGTATGAAAGCTCTGATATTAATAGCTCTGTTTACCGTAACTTTACTTCCGCAAGGCGTTTTCTATGCCATCATCAGCTATAGTTGGGCAGCAGGAAGTAATCTGTCCATACAATGTAATATGGGCTACTCACTCACAAGAAAGGTCAACAGCTGGTGCACCAAGTACACTGGCTTGTTCTTGTAGCTCACAGAAAAAAAATTGACACACAGGTACATGAGGTGTCCGGGGAGGCTTTAGACCGGGTCTCAGCTCTGTAGCACGTACCGTTCCTGAGATATTCCCAAAAAATCCAAATATGGCACATCACATGACCTACATTAGCCAATAGAAGCCTGCAGGTCTTTCTCTTTATATCCCAACTGCCATACACACGGTCACATGTCCCTTATCAGACAATAGAAACTCGCAGGCCCTTAGTCTCCACATAAACACAGTTTTACACCAGGTTTCCATAACAACCCAGCCATTTTTCTTCACTGCTGTAGGTCAGCTTTAACCTCTTCAGGACACATGACGTACCGGTACGGCATGTTGTCCTGGTACTTAAGGACACATGACGTACCGGTACGTCATGTATAGTTCCGATCACCGCCACCCGGCGGGCGGTGATCGGAACCCGGTGCCTGCTCAAATCATTGAGCAGGCACCTTGGCTAGATGCGCCGGGGGGTCCTGTGACCCCCCCATGTCGGCGATCGCAGAAAACCGCAGGTCAATTCAGACCTGCGGTTTTCTGCGTTTCCGGGTTATTCGGGTCTCTGAGGACCCGATAACCCGGGAACAGGATGGTGATCGCTGGTGTGATTTTACCCCACCAATCACCATCCTGCGATCCTGAGAGGTGACGGTGACATCACCTCTCAGGATCGCCTCTGATTGGTAGGAGGGCAGGCCAGCGGGAGATTCAAATGATAGCAGCGCTCCTCTCTCCTCGGGCTCCGGACACAAAAGAAGGAGGACACAAAAGGAGGAGGAGAGGAGCATCACCCCATCTGTGCACCAGAACCCATCCTTGCCCCCAGGACCCGATCTGTTCCCCAGCACCCCCCATCTTATCAGCCAGGTAATAAGGGAAAGACTAGGGAAAGGTTGGGCTAGGCAGGGAAAATAAAGGGAAAGTTAGTGGTAAAAAAAAGTTTTCTTGCATCACCCTAAGTAGGGTGTCTGGGGTCCACAGCACAGCCTGTGCGACCCTAGACTCCCCAGGGGTGATGATGCCTGCCCCCCTCCCAACTTTTTTGGGGCGCAGGCAGTTTTTTTTTTTTTTTTTTTGTGTATACGCACTCTTAGCGTCCGGCCATTGTTAGCGCATCGCACACCCCACCGCTGATCAACTTCGGACGGTTGATCAGCGGTTTTGATTTTTCTTTTTACTTTTTTTTCAAATTTTTTCCCCTTTTTTTTAGTTAGTCTTTTTCTTTTTGTCTGTTAGGCTTAGGGTGAGTACGTGAACACCCGTGCCCCACACACACGCACACTAAATAAAGATTTACAAGCAAGCACATACACACGCAGACACTCTCCCCTATGGCCCGCCGGATGTTCTCAGCCGAGGAGGCATACGCCCAGCTTGCCTCCAAGTCCAAGAGTCCCAGTGAGGACGAGGATGACCCCACTTTCCTGTTGTCATCCGCGTCCTCCTTATCATCTAGCGATGATGATGAGCCCCCAAGGCGGAGCAAGGGGACCGCCATGTTAGGAACCCTGTGGCCTACCCTAGTATGAGCAGCTCTGGGGCTCGTACTAGTTTTCCGGCCCACCAGTTAAATCCACCGGAGCCCCCTGCCGGTGAACTTGTCTGGTGTACCCCAGAGCGATTTGAGCCCGTGATTCCTGATTTTGTAGGCCAACCAGGAATCCAGATTTCCACAGTGGGCTTCACTGAATATGACTTTTTTAGTCATTTTTTCAGTGACCATCTGGTAAATCGAATGGTGGAGCAGACGAACCTGTACGCCCAACAGTTCGTTGCTCAACACCCGGGCTCCTGTTTGGCTAGGCCCGGTGGCTGGACGCCGAGATGAGGACATTTTGGGGCCTCGTGCTGCATATGGGCCTAGTCAAGAAACATAGTGTCAGGCATTACTGGAGTGGGGATGTCCTCTACCAGACCCCACTTTACAGTACGGCCATGACACGCTCCCGGTTTGAGGCCATCCGGAAATGCCTGCATTATTCAGATAATGCAGCATGTCCCCCCCGAGGTGATCCTGCCTATGACCGTCTGTATAAGATACGGCCGGTCATCGATCACTTTGGGGCCAAATTTGTATAGGCCTATGTACCTGGAAGGGAGGTCGCAGTTGATGAGGCTCTCATTGCATTCAAGAGGAGACTCATTTTCCGCCAGTATGTTCCTTCAAAGCAGGCGAGGTATGGCGTGAAGCTGTACAAACTTTGTGAGAGTACCTCAGGGTACACTTACAAGTTTTGTGTGTACGAGGGGCGAGATTCCCGTATTCAACCCCCAGAATGTCCCCCCATTCTGGGTGTTAGCGGGAAACTTGTGTGGGACCTTTTGCACCCACTGCTATATAAGGGTTACCAACTTTACGTGGATAACTTTTATACTAGTATCCCCTTGTTCCAGTCCCTCGGCGCCAGATCCACGTCCGCTTGTGGGACCGTGCGGAGAAATCAACGCGGCCTCCCTGCCCACCCCCTTCAGGTACCTATCCCCAGGGGTGAGACCCGAGCCCTTACCACTGGAAACCTGTTGCAGGTCAGATATAAGGACAAGAGGGATGTCCTTGTACTGTCCACAATTCATGGTAACGGCATCACCCCTGTCCCTGTGCGAGGTACCGCGGCAACGGTCCTCAAGCCCGATTGTATCGTCGAATACAATCGGTATATGGGAGGAGTTGATCTCTCTGATCAAGTCCTCAAGCCATATAATGCCATGCGCAAAACCCGGGCATGGTACAAAAAAGTTGCGGTCTACTTGGTGCAGGTTGCCATGTACAACTCTTTTGTGCTGTCCCGGAGCGCTGGCAACACAGGGACATTTCTTCAGTTCTATGAGGCAGTCCTCAAGGCCCTGATCTTTTCGGACCGTGAAAGAGCAGGCCGGAGTACCTCGGGAACTGGAGGCGCCCGGGTCGTCCCTGGCCAAGACTTTCCAGGTGTGGTCCCCCATACTGGAAAGAAGGGACGAACCCAAAAAAGGTGCAGAGTGTGTCACAGGAGTGGGATACGGAAGGACACCACTACTCAATGTGACACACGCCCCGATCATCCGGGCCTCTACATTATTGGTTGCTTCAGGGAGTACCACACTTTTATGGAGTACTAAATTTATATCCCAATGTAGCCACTGACAATCGGATAAAAAAACTATGGTTCTCAGACTTGAGACACCAAAAAAAATTGTAAAAACTAAAATAATTTGAAAAAAGTATACAATTTTTTTGTATCAAAAAGGATAATATAGTCTAAAACCTAAATAATTGTAAAAAAGTTGACTTATTAGGTATCTCCGTGTCCGTAAGAATCTCCTCTATAAAAATATCAGATTTTTTTTTGTCACCTTACATAACAAAAAGTTTATTAGCAAGCGATCAAAAAGTCATATAGCCCCCAAAATAGTGCCAATAAAACCGTCCTCTCATCCCGCAAAAAATTAGCCCCCACATAAGATAATCGGCTAAAAAACAAAAAAAAAATGACTCAGACTTTAGAGATACAAAAAAATAAATTTTTGTATCAAAAAGGATAATATAGTCTAAAACCTAAATAATTGTAAAAAAAAGTAGACTTATTAGGTATCGCCGCGTCCGTAAGAATCTCCTCTATAACAATACCCCATGACCTAACCCCCCAGATTAACACGGTCAAAAAAAAAATTTAAACCGTGCCAAAACAGCTATTTTTGGCACTTTTCCATTTCAATCCGTATTTTCCGGTAACAAAGCAAGGGTTAACAACCAAACAAAACTTAATATTTATTACCCTGATACTGCAGTTTACAGAAACGTTTGGGACATGGTGTAAATAATCCAGTCCAGCATAATCTGCCTTCCAAAAACCATATGACGCACCTTTCCCTCTACGCCCTACTGTGTGGCCGTACAGTAGTGTACGACCACATATGGGATGTTTCTGTAAACGGCAGAGTCAGGGCAATAAAGATACAGTCTTGTTTGGCTATTAACCCTTGCTTTGTTAGTGTAAAAAATGGGTTAAAATTGAAAATTTTGAAAAAAAAAATCTCAGATTTCACCCCTATTTGCCAATAACTCTTGTGCAACACCTAAAGGGTTAACAAAGTTTGTAAAATCAGTTTTTAATACCTTGAGGGGTGTAGTTTCTAGAATGGGTGGTTTCTATTATGTAAGCCTTGCAAAGTGACTTCAGTGGTCCCTAAAAATTGGGTTTTTGCAAATTTCAGAAAAATTTCAAGATTTGCTTCTAAACTTCTAAGCCTTGTAACATCACCAAAAAATAAAATATAATTCCCAAAATGATCCAAACATGAAGTAGACATATGGAGAATGTAAAGTAATAACTATTTTTGGAGGTATTACTATGTATTATAGAAGTAGAGAAATTGAAACTTGGAAATATGCCATTTTTTAAAATTTAGCTAAATTTTGACTTCATTTTACCAGTGTCACGAAGTACAATATGCAACGAAAAAACAATCTCAGAATGGCCTGGATAAGTCAAAGCGTTTTAAAGTTATCACCACTTAAAGTGACACTGGTCAGATTTGCAAAAAATGGCCTGGTCCTTAAGGTGAAATAAGGCTGTGTCCCGAAGGGGTAAAAAAGGGGCAGGGCACTGTGGATGACACTGTTAAGGGAGCGGAGTGCTGTGGACGTCACAGTTCAGGGGGCAGGTAGGGTGTCCATTCAGGCCACCCTCAAAAGACAGACTTGAACCCCCCCCCAGGTCCCGCTAAGATACACCCCTATCCAGTTAGGCCACACCCCTTCCACTCCGTAGCTGACGGGGATTGAAAAAATGAAGGTAAAAATCAACTTCTGCAGGGGTGGGAGGGAGGGTGACTTTCTCCCTGCAGCTCACGCTCAGACAGCACAGTGCTGCTGTCTGAGAGTGAGCTGTTCAAAAGAACATTCCTGCGTCCGTCCAAGTTCTGCGCCGGGCGGAGGATAGGTAGTCTGAAAGCCGGACTGTCCGGCCTAAAACCGACCCTCTGGCTACCCTAGGGGCAGGCTGCTATGGAGGTCATAGTTAAGGGGAAGATCTTCTATGGAGGTCAGTGTTAAGGGGTAGATTGCTGTAGAGGCCACTGTTAATGGGGCGGAGTGTTGTGGAAATCACTGTTAAGGAGATGTGGTACTGTGAAGGTGTGGCTGCTGTGGAGGTCACTTTTAAGGGGCGCGGGATGCTGTGGAGGTCACTGTTAAAGGGGCGGGAACTGTGGAGGTCTCTGTTAAGGGGGTAGGGAACGGTGGAGGTCACAGTTAAGGGGACGGTCTGCTATGGAGGTCAGTGTTAAAGGGGCGGGGTGCTGTAGAGGTCACTGTTAAGGGAGTGGGGTACTGTGGCAGTCACTGTTAAAGGGGCAGTCGCTGTGGAGGTCTCTGTTAAGGAGGCCAGGAATGGTGGAGGTCAGTTAAGGGGATTGTAACCTATGGTCAGTGTTAAGGGGGGGGTGCTGTAGAGGTCACTATTAATGGGGTAGGCTGATGTAAAGGTCAAAGTTAAGGGGGTGGGCTGCTGTGGAGGTCCCATTTTAAGGAGACGGGGCACTGTGGTGGGGTCAGTGTTAAGGGGTGGGGGGCTGTGGATGTCACTGTTTTAGTGGATACTGTCAATATCTTTTAACGACACACACAAACATTAAATGAAATAGATTAAATATAACGGTGCAAAGCCGGGTCCTTCAGCTAGAAGCAAATAAAACTAAAAAATAAGGATAACTCATATACTATCACAAGTACTTTATTGTGAACTGGATTCTGTAGCGGAATGCTGGGGAGTACGTGGAGAATGGGAGTGGTAGTTGTGGCTCTGAGGGTGGTGGTAGTACTCACAGATCACAGTGTCAAAACTGGCAATCTCCACTCTTTGGCCCCCTGTCTCAGTGACTGGATGGCGCACCCTTTCTTCCCTCAGGGCCCACCCTGGTGTCGGAGCTCCTGTCTGGTGTTGATTGGGGTGCCCTCGATGGATGTTTTGCTGCTATTTCCATGAAAAGTACAGAACTGACATATAGATTGCTAGTCTATCTCAAAGTATGGGGGAGTCCAATGCAAGGCCTTGTGAGTTCTAAACCTTCTTAGATGCCTGGTCTTTCTGTATCTCAGCTTTACTCTGGTAGTACGGTTGCTATCTGGGTAGTTGTAGTCTCAGAGACCAGGGTTCCCTGAATTTGGGCCTAGTTGTGCAAGAGAGGTCTTTCCTCTAGGCTGCTTTAGACTAGACTCCCTCAACACTATGGAGGGGAGGAGTACTATGGGGGGCCCTATCTTATATACTGGCACACAAGGGGGGCACTATGGAGTGGGAGGAGCACTATGGCGGGCCCTATCTTATATACTGGCACACATGGGGGGCACTATGGAGGGGGAGGAGCACTATGGGGGGCCCTATCTTATAAACTGGCACACATGGTGGCACTATGGAGGGGTAGGAGCACTATGGGGGGCCCTTTCTTATATACTGGCACACATGGGGGGCACTATGGAAGGGGAGGACAACTATGGGGGCCCTATCTTGTATACTGGCACACATGGGGGGCACTATGGAGGGGGAAGATGACTATGAGGGCCATATCTTATATACTGGCACATATGGGGGGCACTATGGAGGGGGATGCGCACTATCTTGTATACTGGAACACATGGGGGCACTATGGATGGGGAGGATCACTACGGCGACCATATCTATGTATACTGGCACACATGGGGGGCACTATGGAGAAGGGGGGAGAGCAGCACTATGGGGAAATCTTCTGGGCCCAGAAGGCTCATTCTTTGCACAGGGCCCCTCTACTGTCTGTGTCCACCCCTGCTGAACTTAGTCCATCTCATATCAACCTAAAACAGTTTGCCAAGTTGTTAACCACATGTCCATTCTACTTCTAGGACCCCACCTATAAAGAGAATGGGGGGGGGGGGGGTTCTCTCACCCCCCCCCCTCCCCACACACACACACTGCTAGGTGTGGCAACAACTAGATGTCACATAGATGCAGTCTGGGAGGAGACCTTTTGCATCCTAGTCTATGGTCCTTACAAAACTGCTGGTCACTTCACCTAATGAACAGGTGGTGGTCCCACAGAGAGGACTTCTCCTTCATTTATATGGAAATTTGATTACTGTCTATGATGGGACAACCTCTTCGAAGATGTGAGCAAATGTTTTGACAAGCGTCCGTTTAAAAATTAACTATGTGATATTTTGAGAAGGCGTTGTAGTGATATATCTGTAGAACATTGCTGTTATCATGGACACTCCTGTTATTTTTCGTACCAAAGCTCTGATATTAATAGCCCTGTTTACCGTAACTTTACTTCCACAAGGCGCTTTCTATGCCATCATCAGCTACAGTTGGGTAGCAGTAAGTAATCTGTCCATACAATGTAATATGGGCTTCTCACTCATAAGATGCATAAATAGCAATAATACAACTGAAAAATAATGATGACCGTCCCTCTGGACATCAAAGAAAAAATACTGATACCTCATATACTATCCCAAGTACTTTATTGTTGAATAGGTTGTTAAAGGGACACTTACTGTACATCTTTTAGAGTTGTTGACTGAGGAAGCACCAGCCAAAACACTCATCAAAGAGGGACACGTAGTCATTTTTAGGCTGCTTAAAGATGTGTATAGGTTTTTGTGACTACTACCTAGTGATGATATTCATAACTGTCTGCAGAAATACTTAAGGGCTCTTTACAATGTCCAATGTTCGGGCAGATTATTGCCAACAAGCATTCATACTGAAGCTAATTAGCAATAATTTGCCTGTTTAATGGCATCGACGATTATCCAATGACCGAGCATTGTAAATGCAGCTTTCTCCTCCACCGATAAGCAAGCAATTGTCAGGAAGGTAAGCTTCCTTCCTGAGCAAAACTTGCTGCATTGGACCATGTAAAGGGGTCTTTAATGTGGCTGGTGCAATCACACATTTGGTATCTAGTACATACCTTCATTCAGGTGTGTCAGTATACAGTGACATGCATTCAGGTTTTTAATACCCTATAATTATAGCTTGACTTATCATCCACTGTCCTTTGGCTTTTTCCAACGGGGTGGGAGAGTATTGAAGAAAAAAAGAGGAGCAATGCATAAGTGTAGAAAAGAGAAGCCCCCATTATTAGACAGTGTTGAATTCCAGAAAATCTAAAAATTATTTCCAAAAAGCCTTCCATCCATTTACAAAATTTTCACAGGTTAATGTGTGATAATAGCATTTTTTATTAAAGTGTGCATTTTTAACATTATCACTTACTTTTACATGATATAATAGATAGTCTATGAAAATGTATCCTCTGTTATGCTGGACACATGTTTTTAGGGTTATACGTCAATCTACTTGACAATAAAGTTTCTGTGACTTTCTATAAAGTAACAGTATTTTTTTCTGCGGAGCTGTGATAAAAGGACCTGTCCAGGCTCCAGCACCAGCCTCGGCACGGCCACTGCTAAGATACGTCCCCTGGTGACGTGACCATTTCCATAGTAACAGGATGCAATGTTCTGTTCCTCCCGGGCGTGTGCTGGGAGATTAGCAGTGGGCTGATTGCTCAGCTGATCTATTCCTGTGTACTAGAGTGTCTGTCTAATGGAGCGCTGAATCAATAGACCTATCAGGTTCTGATCCTGGGACTCGGTGCTCTATTTAAATCTCTTCCTGGCCATACACCAGTGCCAGTGATAGTCTTTGTTGGCTCTAGTTGGTTCCCTTGGTCCTGGTTCCTGCATTACTATTTGTTCCCAGTGTTCCTGACCCCAGTTTGTCTCCGGACCACTCTCTGTCTCACTTTTTGGTACTGAATAGCTTGTCTGGTTCTAACCTCTGCTTGTCTTCTAACTACCCTCTGTCTGATGTTTTGGTACTGCGTAGCCCATGTAGTTCTGACCCATTTTTTACTACTGTGCTTTTCTGTTGTCCGCCTTGTGTGTCTTGTTTGTCCTGCACCTATACTAGTGTAGGGACTGTCATCCAGTTGCATTTCTGCCATTTAGAGCTTACACTGCAAGTAGGTAAGGAAAGCGGTCTATCAGTTCAGAGACTCACTGTCCTAATCTTTCCCTACCTACAGTGATTACAGGTGTCTAGAGAGCTGGTTATCATTATTTGTTGGGTAATTAATGAGACACAGGCTACGTATGGCTTACTAATACATGCTAAAATCATGCAAATTAAAGGGCTATTTCGATCTAGGACATTAAAGGTACATCAGTAGGATATGCTATCATTGTCACATAGGTGCAGGTTCCATGTCTGGAAAGGGGCCCCTGAAATGAACAGAAAGCTTCCAAGTATGAATGGCCACCCTCCGTTCACTGCTATGGGTGTTCCTTAAATAGCCGTGGGCTGGGCTCGGCAATTTTTACCAGTCCCATAATGGTGAATGGAGAGATGGCCGCGCTTACACTGTGCACTCTCCATTCACGGCTATGGGGCTTCTGAAAGTAGCCGAGCCCAGCTATTTTTGTCTTGTATTCATATTGACCCTCTGTATATGTAAGGTTTATTTTCCAATATTTTCTATTTACAAGTAGTCAGAAGACTATTCGTCACCTTATCATATACCAACTAATTATTACAACATCACTTTTATTGTGTTTAAAATAGAAAACAATGTTGTGGATGTGAGTGAGTTTAAATTATCCCTTATGGCACGTAATCTCAGAGACCTAGTTGTAGATCGATACACTGTATCATTCACAGTGTTTCTACAAGAATGTATCGCTATCAGGCTCCTGCTGCCGACTCCCTTCCTTATTCTATATCACTAATGATATGTCACTTTCTAGTCAGCTCCTCCTATGCGCTCACATTGTCCTAAAACAACTCAAACTCTGCCCTTCAACGTGTTTCGCCAGACAGGCTGGTGGCGTCCTCAGGGGATCTGGCAGGGTATGTTTGAGAGCGGCGGGGACGATCATTTAAATCCTCAATTTAGTGCGTCATTTCTAGTACCCACATTTTTGTTATGTGTCCGCTCATCATTTAGTACTGCGCTCGCTTATTGGAGCGATCTTACCTATTCCTCCTTGTTTTTGCACTTTTACGCTTTTTATTGACACATGATTATTTCACTTTTGATGGGAAATATTATTTGCAGATCATTGGGACCGCGATGGGGACAATTTTTGCACCAAGTTTTGCTAATTTATTTTTAGGATGGTGGGAGGATAGAACTGTTTTCATTGAAAAATACGCTGAATTCGCTAATCACGTTTTATTTTGGGGACGATACATTGATGATATTCTGATATTGTTGGAGAGCACAGAAACATATTTTTTTGAGTTCGTTAAAGCTCTTAATAATAGTGCGTCATTTCTTTTTCTACCATTTAGTACCCACATTTTAGCTATGTGTCCGCTCATCATTTAGTACTGCGCTCGCTTATTGGAGCGATCTTACCGATTCCTCCTTCTCCTAGAGTGACATCCCTTCAGAGATTCAGAGCGTTTCTTTTCTTAGGCATCTGCGCATTATTGAAAACTTAGAAGATATCATGCATGACATAACACTTAGTTACTATATCGCTTCTCCTGCCTCCGTGCACATGTCTTTAGACTTTGACTTTCAATCAATATCTCTTAGCTTTATCTCCTACTATACCTTTCAGTGCACTTTGCAGTAATATACTTTTCTCTCCCCTTATAAACCTTTCATGCTGTTATTCATTTCAATATTTATTAAGAGCTATGGTAATGGAAGGGAAGGGGAAGTTTTTCAAGTAATATATATATATATTTTTTCCGTTACAGTTTCTGTGACATTTTTAACCCCGTTGCACGTTTAGGTAAGTCTACATATTAGATATAATGCTTGATGTATTATTCCTATTTGGTTGCTGCCTTCAGCACTCAAATAATTACCTCCAGCGCTGTACTTGTTCTTCATTATCTTTATTTTCTATATGTGCAAATGATACTTTTATTTATATTGATATTTTAAATCAACAAACTAGAGAAGGATAAAGAGAAGGAAGAAAAGGGAAGCCACTGAGGAAGGAGTTCGTTTAAACTCCGAAACGCGTCTGGTGTGAACAAGCATACATATAGGATCCAGGACCCACTTACTAAAAACCTATGGAAATATAATGAAAACATTCTTCTATTAAAAGCGGCATGGAGCGCTCCACAGATACAGATACGATTTTCTTCTTGTAACTTTCCATCTTTGAAAAGAACCAGGCAGTTCGAGGTTGGCGCGTTGAGACACGTGGGACGCCAAATATTGCACAAGCCGCAAGACCTCTATCGCGAGAAAGGTAATATTACCTGCACCAAATAAAGAGACGCGTAGGCAGAGGTGAGTCCGTTAACCACCACGTGGGACGCCGCGGCTGGTGGATATCAACTACTAACAATGAGTAAGCAACATTGATCCCTGTTGGAATCATATTGATACAAACAATCAGCGCCAATATAGGCGAGTGAAAAAGCAATCAAATTAAACTGTAAGTGTAAGGTGGATACAGTACAAAACAAGAAACATTTTAAGTATCGCTTTACCATTCTGTTACACTGAACAAATTAACAAACTTATTAAGCACGAGTAGCGCGGATTATCCATTCAACAAATAGAATCCCTGAACACTACTTGTGTGAGGAATTTGAAAGAAGCAAAGCCATTACCCACAAGTTATTACCTACATTCTATTATAATAATATGCAAATGTGATATGCACTATGCGGCTTAATTGTGGTTGTATGTGCAATAGATTTGCTTGAAAAAGGTTCCATTGAGAGGACCGAAAGTCGCATCTGGTGGAATAAAATGCGCACATTATTTTTGGAAGTGCTATGGAGTTTCTTTTTCATATTTGGTTGGTGGATAGCATCTACAGCCGCAGGCACTCCTTTACTGTCTGGCTTGCGGTGCTGCCCAGAGTTATATTTTTTTATATTTTGCAATAGATACTAATGATATAAGTATCAGACGACTACTGTACGATTCACTGCTGCTCAACAAGCGCCCAGTGCACATATTGCACATACAATCTATAGGGTAATATTGTCATCGAATGTGGTATATTTTGTTTCTATTTCTTTCATTTTAATCCTTCAGCTGATCTATTTTTATGTTTTTTTATGTTTCTGAACAGATTTTATGCTAATTGTTAATGTAATTGTGTTATAATAAATGGCTATATAAAATATATATCCTCCTTGGATGGTTGCAAATGCACAGTGCCTGTCCTAGCTATATATACAGTACAGACCAAAAGTTTGGACACACCTTCTCATTCAAAGAGTTTTCTTTATTTTCATGACCATGAAGGCATCAAAACTATGAATTAACACATGTGGAATTATATAAATAACAAACAAGTGTGAAACAACTGAAAATATGTCATATTCTAGGTTCTTCAAAGTAGCCACCTTTTGCTTTGATTACTGCTTTGCACACTCTTGGCATTCTCTTGATAAGCTTCAAGAGGTAGTCCCCTGAAATGGTCTTCCAACAGTCTTGAAGGAGTTCCCAGAGATGCTTAGCACTTGTTGGCCCTTTTGCCTTCACTCTGCGGTCCAGCTCACCCCAAACAATCTCCATTGGGTTCAGGTCCGGAGACTGTGGAGGCCAGGTCATCTGGCGCAGCACCCCATCACTCTCCTTCATGGTCAAATAGCCCTTACTTTCAAAGTTTTCCCAATTTTTTATCTGACTGACTGACCTTCATTTCTTAAAGTAATGATGGCCACTCGTTTTTCTTTACTTCTCTTTAGTTCTCTGCTTTTTTCTTGCCATAATGCAAATTCTAACAGTCTATTCAGTAGGACTATCAGCTGTGTATCCACCTGACTTCTCCTCAACGCCACTGATGGTCCCAACCCCATTTATAAGGCAAGAAATCCCACTTATTAAACCTGACAGGGCACACCTGTGAAGTGAAGACCATTTCAGGGGACTACCTCTTGAAGCTCATCAAGAGAATACCAAGAGTGTGCAAAGCAGTAATCAAAGCAAAAGGTGGCTACTTTGAAGAACCTAGAATATGACATATTTTCAGTTGTTTCACACTTGTTTGTTATGTATATAATTCCACATGTGTTAATTCATAGTTTTGATGCCTTCAGTGTGAATCTACAATTTTCATAGTCATAAAAAATAAAGAAAACTCTTTGAATGAGAAGGTGTGTCCAAACTTTTGGTCTGTACTGTAAATATCTGTTGTACTGGACGGGGTGAGTCAGTTTAACAGAGCAGCATTTCCAAAGTGACAAGGGGGTGAGCTGTTAGATTTACTCAAGCCATTTATATTTACTCAAGCTATTTGTTTCTAATTATATTCCTGCATTGGCTTTGCCTATCGTGAATGTAGTTGTGAAATATTAACTCCTCTGGGTGGTTTCAAGTGAAGAGTGTCCGTCCTGGTTACATACAATTAATTAATTACTTTGACGGGGGGAGTCAAATTGGCAAGAGCACCATACTCAGAGCAACAAGAAGGTGGGCCGCTATATTTCTCTTTTTTTTTAAAAGGGAAGAAATCCACCAAAAAGAAATGTGTATCTGTAAACCGTCTCCACTTGTTTCTTTTCATCACATCATTCACCATTTATAATATCTCCCTGAAATTAAATTTGGTGATTTGCATCAGTAACTGAGTAAAAGGAATGATGCGTATGTAAATCTTTAGTTTAGGCTTTTAAGACGGTATCTCCATCTAGTTTCTGCGTGTTGTAGATTTTTATCAATATCTGCTTGTCTCGGACCCATACTTATTTTACTTATGCCCTAAATTTGAGGCTTTTGGTGTTTCCTTGATGTATATGAAATAACAATAATTTTGAGGGCACGCAACTATCTGATGCTGTATTGAACCATCAGACACATTACAAATGCATATATCATTTATTCCAAATATAGAAAAAAACTAATAAAAATGCATATAACTTATACAAAACAGCTATACCAAAACAAACTTCAAAGAAAGACCCTTAAAACCACTATTTGTTATAATTATCTAAAATTGAACCAGGTAGGTCTCACTGCCAGCTATCACACCCATAATCAGTAGATAAGTACATAATGGAAATAAAAATAATAAGCAAAAGATGCAAAAAACCAGGACCTAGGATTAGTGAGGGAGAGGAAGAGAGTCAGAAGAGAGATGAAACTCATCATTCAGATAATTTTCCCTACAAAAAACCCTATCCTCACCCTCAGCCCTGAGACAACCCCTGATGGTGGAGCCTCTCCGTCCTCGTTCCTATCCTAGTACACCCTAATCATCAAAATGACTCCCTATTAACCCGAGGCGTTTCCCCCAGATTGGGTTCCTCAGGGGGTCCATCCAAGAGAAATAAAGGGGCCAAAATCACGATACTTATAATTTTTTTATAATAAATCATGATAATTAAACAAGAAAAGGGAGACTGGCTTATCTTGATATACAACACTGGGGACCAGATGTATCACATGTGGTTCCAAGCATGGGGATGAAACTGCACACATATGGGGGTCCCTGTGATGTGGCCAGATCTCAGGGGTGCATGATGCCGCAGAGGCACAGATTAGGTGCACTCTCCTCAACACACCCTCTGTCGACTAATAAACAATGAAATAGCAATAATTTGGAGGGCACTCAACTATCTGATGCTGTATGGAACCATCAAACACATAAAAATGCATATATCATTTATTCCAAAAATATAAAAAAACAAGAAAAATGCATATAACTTATACAAAACTATGATAATAATCATAAAACCATACTTAAAAAAATATACCTATGAAAATAATAATAATAATAGCATCACATTTACCTAATGCATTTATAAATCCATAATTCGGGCGCTTACTGCATTGGAAACATGATTACCACATTAATTGAGCATAATTGATAACACTTATTATTAACAAATGATGTGAGTACCGGTACTTATTATTAGCAAATTATGTAAATAATCACTAAAAAAACTAATATGTTAGGCTTTGTAGAAAATCAAATGTCCATGATTGATCAAGAAATATTAAAAATGCAAAAAAAAGTATGGAAGTGAAAAAAATATGAAAAAGGTAAAAAAAGAAAAATAAAAGAAAAGAAGAATAAATCAATAAATATATCTCATATAAAGTTGTTTCTTTAGAAAGTCTAAATTCATGTTTTTGTAATTGACCAGCTGGCATAAAAAATAGTGATGTATAAATATCCAGTTCCACATATGTACAGTGCATATTTTTAAACCTGTTAAAATGTCAGGTTTCTGTGCTGTAAAAAAAATTTGACAAAAGTAAATCATTTCAGAACTTTTTCCACCTTTAATGTGACCTATAAACTGTACAACTCAAGTGAAAAACAAACTGAAATCTTTTAGGTAGAGGGAAGGAATTTTTTTTTTAATAATGTGGTTGCATTGTTAGAAGCTATCAGTCAGGAGAAGGGTACAAAAGAATTTCCAAGGCATTAGATCTACCATGGAACACAGTGAAGACCGTCATCATCAAGTGGAGAAAATATGGCACAACAGTGACATTACCAAGAACTGGACGTCCCTCCAAAATGTATGAAAAGACAAGAAGAAAACTGTTCTGGGAGACTACCAAGAGGCCTACAGCACCATTAAAGGAGCTGCAGGAACATATGGCAAGTACTGGCTGTGTGGTACATGTGACAACAATCTCCCGTATTCTTCATATGTCTGGGCTATGGGGTAGAGTGGCAAGACGAAAGCCTTTTCTTACGAAGAAAAACATCCAAGCCAGGCTACATTTTGCAAAAACACATCTGAAGTCTCCCAAAAGCATGTGGGAAAAGGAGTTATGGTCTGATGAAACTGTGGTTGAACTTTTTGGCCATAATTCCAAAAGATGTTTAGCCCAAAAACAACACTGCACATCACCAAAAGAACACCATCCCCACAGTGAAGCATGGTGGTGGCAGCATCATGCCAAGGGGATGTTTTTCTTCAGCTGGAACTGGGGCCTTAGTTAAGCTAGAGGGAATTGTGAACAGTTCCAAATACCAGTCAATATTGGCACAAAACCTTCAGGCTTCTGCTAGAAAGCTGAACATGAAGAGGAACTTCATCTTTCAGCATGACAACGACCCAAAGCAAACATCCAAATCAACAAAAGAATGGCTTCACCAGAAGAAGATTAAAGTTTTGGAATGGCCCAGCCAGAGCCCAGACCTGAATCCAAATTAAAATCTGTGGGCTGATCTGAAGAGGGCTGTGCACAGGAGATGCCCTCGCAATCTGACATATTTGGAGCGTTTTTGCAAAGAAGAGTGGGCAAATCCTGCCAAGTCAAAATGTGCCATGCTGATAGACTCATACCCAAAAAGACTGAGTGCTGTAATAAAATCAAAAGGTGCTTCAACAAAGTATTAGTTTAAGGATGTGCACACTTATGCAACCATATAATTTTATTTTTTTTGTACAGTTTATAGGTCACATTAAAGGTGGAAAAAGTTCTGAAATTATTTATCTTTGTCTCATTTTTTTACATCACAGAAACCTGACATTTTAACAGGGGAGTGTAGACTTTTTATATCCACTGTACATATCCACACACATGTACCGGTATGTATTTTATATATATTACATTATGGGAAAAGCAGTAACCTTTAGGCTGCATTCACACGTCCTTGGTGTGTTGCGGAGCCGCAAATTGCGGGTCCGCAACACACCAGCCCGGCACCCCCATTGAAATGCCTATTCTTATCCGCAAGCTGCGGACAAGAATAGGACATGCTCTATCTTTTTGCGGAGCTGCGGACCCAAAATCGGGGCCGCGCTCCGCAATTGCGGCTGCAAACAGCACATTGTGTGCTGTCCGCATCCATTCCGTCCCCATAGAGAATGAATGGGTCCGCACCCATTCCGCAAAATTGCAGAAAGGATGCGGACCCATTTTGCGGACGTGTGAATGGAGCCTAATTCAATGCTGGGAATGTAGGATTGGTATCATTATGTTGATTTCTCTATGTAGTTATTTGACTGAATGACTGATGAGATGACACCTGAGGTGCTGTTGTCACTATGGCATCACAAGTAACATAGTAACATAGTAACATAGTACATAAGGCCGAAAAAAGACATCTGTCCATCCAGTTCGGCCTGTTATCCTGCAAGCTGATTCAGAGGAAGGCAAAAAAAACCTGTGAGGTAGAAGCCAATTTTCCTCACTTTAGGGGAATAAAAAATTCCTTCCTGACTCCAATCAGGTAATCAGAATAACTCCCTGGATCAACGACCCCTCTCTAGTAGCTATAGCCTGTAATATTATTACACTCCAGAAATACATCCAGGCCCCTCTTGAATTCCTTTATTGTACTCACCATCACCACCTCCTCAGGCAGAGAGCTCCATAGTCTCACTGCTCTTACCGTAAATAATCCTCTTCTATGTTTGTGTACAAACCTTCTTTCCTCCAGACGCAGAGGATGTCCCCTCGTCACAGTCACAGTCCTGGGGATAAATAGAGGATGGGAGAGATCTCTGTACTGACCCCTGATATATTTATACATAGTAATTAGATCTCCCCTCAGTCGTCTTTTTTCTAAAGTGAATAACCCTAATTTTAATAATCTTTCAGGGTACTGTAGTTGCCCCATTCCAGTTATTACTTTAGTTGCCCTCCTCTGGACCCTCTCCAGCTCTGCTATGTCTGCCTTGTTTACAGGAGCCCAGAACTGTACACAGTACTCCATGTGTGGTCTGACTAGTGATTTGTAAAGTGGTAGGACTATGTTCTCATCACGGGCATCTATGCCCCTTTTGATGCAACCCATTATCTTATTGGCCTTGGCAGCAGCTGCCTGACACTGGTTTTTGCAGCTTAGTTTGCTGTTTATTAAAATTCCTAGATCCTTTTCCATGTCAGTGTTACCGAGTGTTTTACCATTTAGTATGTACGGGTGACTTGCATTATTCCTTCCCATGTGCATAACTTTACATTTGTCAGTGTTAAACCTCATCTGCCACTTATCTGCCCAAGCCTCCAATCTATCCAGATCCCTCTGTAGCAGTATACTGTCCTCATCAGTGTAAATTACTTTACACAGTTAAGTGTCATCTGCAAAAATTGATACTTTACTATGCAAGCCTTCTACAAGATCATTAATAAATATATTGAAGAGAATAGGGCCCAATACTGACCCCTGAGGTACCCCACTAGTGACAGTGACCCAATCTGAGTGTGTACCGTTAATAACCACCCTCTGTTTTCTATCATTGAGCCAGTTACTTACCCACTTACAGACGTTTTCTCCCAGTCCAAGCATTCTCATTTTAGATACTAACCTTTTATGCGGTACAGTGTCAAATGCTTTGGAGAAGTCCAGATATACGACATCCATTGATTCGCCGCTGTCAAGTCTAGAACTTACCTCCTAATAGAAACTGATTAAATTAGTTTGACATGACCGATCCCTCACGAAGCCATGCTGATATGATGTTATTTGCTTATTTCCGTTAAGATGCTCTAAGATAGCATCTCTCAGAAAACCTTCAAACAGTTTACCCACAACAGATGTTAAACTTACCGGCCTATAGTTTCCAGGCTCTGTTTTTGAAACCTTTTTGAATATTGGCACCACATTTGCTATGCGCCAATCCTGTGGAACACTCCCTGTCAGTATAGACTCCGCAAATATCCGAAATAAGGGTCTGGCTATGACATTACTTAATTCCCTTAGGATACGGGGGTGTATGCCATCCGGTCCTGGCGATTTGTAGGCAGAGATGCCATGTGACTGCTCCTCTGAAGATGATTGCTGTAATGCATGCTGGGATTTATTTTATTTTTTAAACTCGTTTTATTAAAAGAGAATAACACAAGTATGGCATACATGTAGCAATGTGATTGCCCACGCAGGGGCGCTTCAGAAATACCAAGAAAACAGTGATACATAAGGACATTGGCATTAATCAGGACTCTAGCATGTAAAAGGATATGAGTTTAACTCTGAAAGCATACATTAGTCACAGGATAGGCATATCGCACACCAAAATGCTCCAACATTAACATCAGTGACAACAGTACTATAAAGTATCTGAATATTGGTTCAAAGATCAATGTGACCCGTCAGCTGTCAAGTGCAGATGCGATGTGTGCAAGGTGAGAGGAGAGGCACACCAGTCACCCCAGACTTTGTCAAATTTTTGTGGGCACCCCCTATGCTTATACACAATGTTCTCCATGGAGACTGCGTGATTCACAAGAGTGAGCCATTGTCCCTTCGAGGGGGAAGAATCTCCCATCCATCTTATGGCAATTGCCTTTCTAGCTAGAAATAGTGTTTCCGCTAAGAAGATTCTGTGGTAGTGTGACCACGACTCTTCATCAATGACTCCCAGAATACACATCTTGGGGCACAACGGCAGTGTCACAGGAACCATAGTTGCGAGGACCTCCAGAACTGAAATCCAGAACTGTTGAATGAACTCACAATCCCACATCATGTGCCAGAAATTGGCTCCCACGGCATCGCATCTATGGCACCTGGAGTGACTTATCCTACCCATCTTTTGAAGTCTGGTGGGTGTGAGGTAGCTGCAATGAAGGATATAAAGCTGGATCATCCTATTATTTATAGAGGGTGATACTTTGGTCGGAGCCATCAATGCCTCCTCCCAGTCCTCTGAAGACAAAGAAGGTATTAGCAACTTCCATCTGTCCTCAACAGCCAACGGGGTCACCAGCAAGCAGCAGTCCAACAAGTGTGTATATAGCGCTGAGACTATGCCTCTCGGACCTTGCGATTTCAAGACCCCTATAATAGGGTATTTAGAGATACTCCTGTTATCACCTCTGAATTGGGCCTGCAATGCATGTCTCAATTGGAGGTATCTGTAGAAAAGAGTGCGCGGCACCTGAAACTTATCCTGAATCTGGGAAAATGATCTAAGCTGTCCACTCTCATATATATCACCCAAAGTGAGTATACCATGCCTCTTCCAGTCAGACACACCCTCCAGCTTTGCCAGATGCGGGAACATACAGTTATCCCAAACGGGGATTTCACTTGGCCAATCCTTGTAGGAATTTAACTTAGATGCCTGCCATATCTGTTGGGCTAGCTTATGTACTGGGAGAAATCTCTTTTGAATATTGCGAGATCCCTCCAGAACGGGCCACAGCGTGGAAACTTGCAGATATTCGTGCAGATAATATTCTGCATTTGGCCTTGAGGCATCAGTGACCCAATATCTCAGGAATCTAAGTTGGCTTGCTATATAATAAAGAAAGAAGTCTGGAAGGGAAGCTCCTCCCTGTAGCCTCGGCCTCTGTAGAACTGACAGCGAGAGTTTCCTCCTAGATTTACCCTATACAAAGGAGGTTATAATAGCGTCTATGCGTTTAAAAAATCCCTTGGGAACTGGCGTACAGGCGTGGGATAGCAAGTATAGACCTTTGGGCAAGAGTACCATCTTTACCAGACTCAGTCTACCCATAACTGATAAAGGGAGGGCCTTTTAACCTTATCTTGGAAAATGGTCTCTAAGGGTTCAATATTCAAGACATAGGAAAGTCGAGGCCCTTTAGTGATTATTACCCCCTAAGTATTTAAACCTATCAACTACAGGCAGGTTGCTACAGTAACTAGGCCAATCGTGGTTCCAGAGTGGCATTATGGCAGACTTGCCCCAATTTATGTGTAGCCCGGAGTATTGCCCAAATCGCTCTATGATTTCAATAGCTCTTAGTAGAGACATTTCCGGTTCCGACATAAAGAGGATCAAGTCGTCTGTATACAGTCCAATCCTGTCTTCCCTATCTCCCTCACAGACACCTGCATAAACCTGATCCCGTCTAAATCTAATGGCCAAATGCTCTTTGGCTATTGCAAACAGCAAAGGCGAGAGCGGGCATCCCTGCCTTGTGCCTCTGAGTAGGGGGAACCTATCAGAGTGGGAACCATTCAGTTGAATACTGGCAGTGGGTTTATTGTATAATATTTCTATCCATTTAATGAATTTAGGGCCGAAGCCAAAGCTGCCCAACACTGCTGTCAAAAAGGGCCATTCCAACGAGTCGAAAGCCTTGGTCGTGTCCAGTGAAGCCAGTGCCCATCTCTCTTTCTTAGCCACCCCCAACTGCGCAATTACTTGAGCCCTCCTAATGTTGTCTGATGTGGACCTTCCAGGCATGAAGCCCGACTGATCAGAATGAATTATTGATGTAATAACCTTATTCAACCTATTGGCTATAATTCTGGTCAGGATTTTATAGTCCAAATTTAGAAGTGAAATTGGACGATAAGACCCACATTCCAATGGGTCCTTGCCAGGCTTCAAGATCACAACAATGGAAGCGTCATACATGGAATCTGACAAGGAGCCGCAGGAGTGCACCGCTCGGTACAGATTCAATAGCTGAGAGTTTAGATTTTCCCCATACCTAGAGTATACCTCTACCGGGATGCCATCTGGGCCTGGGGCTTTCCCTGTTGGTAGATCCTTAATGGCTCTCTCCACTTCCTCCAGTGTAATATCCTCCTCCATAAGACCCTTATCTAGGTCCGCTAGCTGAGGATGAGACACTTCAGTGAGGTAGGACTCTAATTCTAGCCCTGAATAAATAGCTGCTGATTTGTATAGGTCTCTGTAGAAATTATGAAAGCATTTCAATATGTCTTGCACCGATTCCATTATGCGGCCGTCAGCCTCCTGTATCCTGAGTACCGGGGGAGACATATTATTAGTGCGTGCTATATGCGCTAGTAACTTCCCTGTCTGATTGCCTGTTTCAAACGCCTGTTGTTTAAGGAAGAAGAGCTTCCTTTTGCTCTTTTCCTCCAGATGCATCATGTACATTCTCCCTCTGGATAACCACTCTACTCTGCGCTCTTCAGAGGGGGACTCGGTGAACGCCCTCTCTGCCTCCTTGCAGCTGGCATGTAAATAATTTTCCTTACGTTGCGAATCTCTCTTAACGTATAAAATGGAGGAATTGATGCATCCTCTAAGGTACGCTTTCATTTTCTCCCAAAGCAATAAAGCATCTGTGGACTCACCCTGTACCTCAAAAAACATCCTCAGCTGATCAGGGATTCTGTCATTTAAACCAAACAAAGACAGCCAGAAGGGGTCTATACGCATGTTGCCACCAACGCTTGCATTATCAGTCAGGGCCCTCCCTGCTAGCAATGAGGCATGATCAGAAGGACCCTGTGGTCCATATCTAATATTCACCAAATCCGTATATACTATGGCATTGCCGAACAGGTAGTCAATTCTGGACAGGGCTCCCCTAGCAGGGGTAAAGCAAGAGTATTCCCTAGTTAGCGGGTTCCTGGCTCTTCACATGTCTGCCCATCCCATCTCCTGCGATATTCTGGCAAGAACCGTGCTATTCCCTCCCGTCCCTCCTCTTTCTGCTCTACTGCTGAATCTATCTAAATCCTCACTAACTACTTGATTAAAGTCTCCCATACATAGGAAACGGGCATTGGGATAGTTAGCCACAAAACCTGTGACTGTCTGTAGTAGGGATAGAGAAAATGTACTGCCCTCCCTGATCTACAGCTGAGTAGTGAATCTCGCATCTGAGGCTTCTATGGAACAGTAGAGCCACACCTCTGGAGTGAGAGCTCCCATATGAGTTGAATAAGTGTTGCGCCCAGGGCTTTTTCAACCTATTCCCTGTTTCCGGGGTAAGGTGGGTTTCTTGAAGGCCTAAAATATGAGGGTTAAAGGAGCGTATTTGAAAAAAAATCGCAATCCTCTTATTAGGATCTCCCATTCCCCTCACATTCCAGGACATCACTCTCATGGAGGCCATGGAGTCACTAGATTTAAATCAAGGACAAATACCCTCATCCACATTGCATATTCTGGCAGTACAGGCACTTGATCGGTATGAAGCAGAAACTCCCCTGTTGCTGTCATGTAAAGAGATGGCCATACTTGAGACATATAAGCTTGAGCATACAAAAACGTAATACAGAACAAAAACATTATAAACATAAAGGTGTTGAATCCTGATCCGACTAACTTGGTGGCCCTTAACTCGGGGACCTGTATAGTGCAGATAGATGTTATAACCATACAGGTAATGCTCCTACCCCCTGTTAAGCAGATATAAGCAAAACTGCGAGCATTAATGCATGACAATGGAACATGTTGACAAAGTGACTGGTGCTGTGCGTAGGGAAACGCCCTGTATTTAAGTGAGATCTCACAGAAGACTATCAAATGCAGTCCAGAACATGAAAAAGTGACCAAAAACAGCTGTGATACGTATTAAATAGTATCATGCTCAGGGGAAACAAGATCAAGTCTCCTTGGTATCAAATATATGGGGATGTTTTAATACTTGCTGTGAACAGAAAGCGACAAGTTCAGCGTGGTCCGGGACGCGCAGATTTTCTTGAGGCCCAGTCCTCTGCTTCACGAGGATCATTGAAAAACACGGTTTTATCGCCATCTATAACTCTAAGGCGGGCCGGATAAGCCATCGAATATTGAAGATTTAGATCCCGAAGGTGACGTTTAACTGCAACAAATGTGGCTCTCCTCTTCTGGAGATCTGCAGAGAAATCCGGAAAAAGGGAGATCTTTGCATTTTTGTGCCTGATGTCTGGCTTGCTTCTGGCCTGGCTGAGGATAAGATCCCGCTCTCTCCAGTCTAGGAGGTGCCCCTGGTGGGGGATATCTGGCTGGGACTCGATGCGCCCTTTCTGCAGTATATGCAGGAGAGAAGGGTGCCTCAGGGAACAGCTCTTTAAACCAGGCCTCTAGGAAGGCCGCAGGATCTCTGCCCTCAGCTTTCTCTGGTAGGCCCAAGATCCTCACATTATTGCGGCGCGATCTATTTTCCAGATCGTCACATTTCTGTTGCCACTGATCTACAGATCGCTCCAGGTCTTGCATTTTCCCTGTCATGGGTCTGGTCAGATCTTCGAGCGCAGACACGCGATCTTCTGTGTTTTTAACCCGGTCTCTGAGTTGCTGCATGTCATGGCGGAGCAGGCCCACATCCACTCTCACCTCCTCCAGCTTTCCGGTGAGTGAGGTTTGGCATGATGATATTGCCATTAGTAACTGCTCATAAGCTACCTTAAGGGTGAATTCCTGCTCAGCGCCTTCCTCTGCATCCGCCTGTTGGGCAGCCTGTCCACGGGTAACAGCCGCACGTGTAGGAGTTGCGGTCGTGGCTCCGCTTTGGGCCTCAGACCTGGCAAACTCTTTAATCTTCTCCGCAGCCATTTGCGCTTTGCTGGGCCCCATAGTCGGTGTGCGGGGTCTCCTCCGTCTCCTACACACCGTCCACTCTGTGCCAGGAGTCGGCAGTTTGTCAGGATGGTGAAGGATTAACGAGGGTAAGCGGAGCTACTCACAGAAGCGTCCTTACATGCCGGCTGCTGGCCACGCCCCCCCATGCTGGGATTTTTACTTTCACTTTGAAGCTGCTCCGCCCACACAGCTGAATGCAGTAGAAAAATTATGTAAACACAGTATATCTCTCATGATACAAATACCTCTTGGCATTAGTTATTGTCTGGGGCACTTTATTGTTTTTTATACTTATGGTGGCCAACCCCTTTAACCCCTTAAGGACCCAGGGCGTACCGGTACGCCCTATTTCCCGAGTTCTTAAGGACCCAGGACGTACCGGTACGTCCTGACTTAAAATCTGTATTCTGGCGCCCCAGGGGTTAATTGGAACGGGATTTCGGCTGAAATCATTCAGCCGGCATCCCGTAACAATGCAGGGGGGGTCATTTGACCCCCCCATATCGGCGATCGCAGCAAACCGCAGGTCAATTCAGACCTGCGGTTTGCTGCGCTTTTTGCAGGTTCTGATCCCCGCGGTCCCTGACCGCGGGGATCAGAAACTTTAGAGTGGCTAAAATCAATATTTTTCACACACCCCCCTGCACCCCTGCACGATTTTATGCCGGAGGGTGGTGCGGGCGGTGGGGGCGTTGCGGGAGGCGGGCGGTGCGGCAGGCGGGATCGCGATCCCCCGCCCGCCTCCCCATGAACGATCGTTGGCTTCTAGTGGGTATACCAGGGTGCCAGCACATTGCTGGCTCCCTGGTATAAACGGCTGACATCTGTGCAGATGTCAGCCGTTTAACCCTTTCCATACCGCGGTCCGTACGGACCGCTGTATGGAAAAAGTTAACTGTCATCGGTCAGGGAGCTCCCTCCCTCTCCATCGGGGGGCTGCTGTGCCTTTGCAGCCCCCCGATGGAGAGGGAGAGAGCCCCCAGAGAGCCCTGTGCTTACCCTTCCCCGTCTGCGAAGTTGTGGCAGACGGGGAAGGTTCCCATGGCAACAGGACGCCTGCTCAGGCGTCCTGCTGTCCATGGTGCTGAACAGATCTGTGCTAAAAGCATAGATCTGTTCAGTGTAAGTAAAATACAGTACAGAACAATATATATTGTACTGTACTGTATTATACAGACATCAGACCCACTGGATCTTCAAGAACCAAGTGGGTCTGGGTCACAAAAATGTAAAAAAAAAGTGAAAAAAGTTAAGATAAAAAAAAAAAAACATTTATCACTGAATAAAAATTAGAAAAATAAAATACACTACACATATTAGGTATCGCCGCGTCCGTAACGACCTGATCTATAAAACGGTCATGTTACTTTCCCCGCATGGTGAACGCCATAAAAATAAAAAAATAAAAACTATGAGAAAATTGAAATTTTGCCCACCTTACTTCCCAAAAAAGGTAATAAAAGTGATCAAAAAAGTTGCATGTACGCCAAAATAGTACCAATCAAACCGTCATCTCATCCCGCAAAAAATCATACCCTACTCAAGATAATCGCCCAAAAACTGAAAAAACTATGGCTCTTAGACTATGGAAACACTAAAACATGATTTTTTTTGTTTCAAAAATGAAATCATTGTGTAAAACTTACATAAAAAACATAAAAAGTATACATCAGATGAATGTTGTAAATAACAAAAAAAAAAAAGTGCCAAAAAAGCTATTTCTTGTTACCTTGCTGCACAAAAAGTGTAATATAGAGCAACCAAAAATCATATGTACCCTAAACTAGTACCAACAAAACTGCCACCCTATCCCGTAGTTTCTAAAATGGAGTCACTTTTTTGGAGTTTCTACTCTAGGGGTGCATCAGGGGGGCTTCAAATGGGACATGGTGTAAAAAAAAACAGTCCAGCAAAACCTGCCTTTCAAAAACCGTATGGCATTCCTTTCCTTCTGCGCCCTGCCGTACAGCGGTTTACGACCACATATGGGGTGTTTCTGTAAACTACAGAATAAGGGCCATAAATAATGAGTTTTGTTTGGCTGTTAACCCTTGCTTTGTAACTGGAAAAAAAATATTAAAATGGAAAATCTGCCAAAAATGTGAAATTTTGAAATTGTGTCTCTTTCTTCCATTAAATCTTGTGCAACACCTAAAGGGTTAACAAAGTTTGTAAAATCAGTTTTGAATAGCTTGAGGGGTGTAGTTTCTTAGATGGGGTCACTTTTATGGAGTTTCTACTCTAGGGGTGCATCAGGGGGGCTTCAAATGGGACATGGTGTAAAAAAACCAGTCCAGCAAAACCTGCCTTCCAAAAACCAAACCGCGCACCTTTCACTCTACGCCCCACTGTGTGCCCGTACAGTAGTTTACGGCCACATATGAGGTGTTTCTGTAAACAGCAGAGTCAGGGCAATAAAGATACAATCTTGTTTGGCTGTTAACCCTTGCTTTGTTAGTGGAAAAAATGGGTTAAAATGAAAAATTTGACAAAAATATGAAATTCTCAAATTTCATCCCCATTTGCCAATAACTCTTGTGCAACACCGAAAGGGTTAACAATGTATGCAAAATCAGTTTTGAATACCTCGAGGGGTGTAGTTTCTTAGATGGGGTCATTTTTGGGTGGTTTCTATTATGTAAGCCTCGCAAAGTGACTTCAGACCTGAACTGGTCCATAAAAATTGAGTTTTTGTAAATTTCTGAAAAATTTCAAGATTTGCTTCTAAACTTCTAAGCCTTATAACATCCCCAAAAAATAAAATATCATTCCCAAAACAATTCAAACATGAAGTAGACATATGGGGAATGTAAAGTCATCACAATTTTTTGGGGTAATACTATGTATTTATATGGAAATGAGGGGGCACTCTCAAAAGGGATCACTTGATATAATGCA